>NC_046160.1:113145144-113322452 GCF_011064425.1 Rattus rattus | reverse complement strand
GAGGGACCTATGGGATATCCTATGACTACACACACAGCATGTGTGCCTACACACACATAAAAACCAACAAAACAAAAAAAAGCGAGAGCAGAAAAGAGGGAAACAAAAAAAAATAAGCAGATAACTAAGAAAGAAAACAGAGCAGAGGACTCAAACCAAGCGATCAGTAGCCACACACTGTATAATTAACAGCCAGAGAGCCTGGATAAGAAAGCAAGATTCAATTAGATCTCATTGATGAAAACTCAGTATCTGAAGCAGGTAATAGAAAGAAGGTAATGAAAAATGTGGAAATGAAAAAGATTATCCAAATACTAATAATGATAAGAGAAAGTTGAAGAGGCTGCATTATACCAAGGGCACTTTAGAATAAAGAAT
Source organism: Rattus rattus (assembly GCF_011064425.1). Taxonomy (NCBI): domain Eukaryota; kingdom Metazoa; phylum Chordata; class Mammalia; order Rodentia; family Muridae; genus Rattus; species Rattus rattus. The sequence continues at coordinate 113,322,074 of NC_046160.1, read as the reverse complement.
AGCAGTATGGATAAATAGGGTCAATTCTCAGCGATGAAAAGATTGATTTGTTAAACAAACAACCAGTGCAGGACTCCCACCAGGAAGCAGGTGGACCTAACTGCAGATATTCACTTCTCCACCTCTGCTCCAAATCAATCCCCAGTCTCAACTCAGCTCTGTAGTGGAGGACCTGCTGTGGCCACCCATCCTTCTCTGCCCCAGTCCTTAGCCTCTGGTGTATCACACAGATCTTCCCCTCCACACTTCCTTCTCCTCACTCATCACTTTATCTCAGTCCCTAACCAAGTTCCTGGCATAAACCCACAGCCACTGCAGCCAGGGAGGCAGATAGGCTAGCTACAGATCTTCACCTCTCCTCCTCTCCAATCTGATCCCCAAGTCTCATCCCCTAGCTCTGCTGAAAAAAAAAAAAAGGCACAGAATTCTGCCAGACTTTCAAAGAAGATTTAATGCCAATACTCTTCAAATTATTCCACAAAGTAGAAATAGAAGGAACATTGCCCAGTTTGTTTTCTGAGGCCTTGGTTACTCTGATACCCAAACTACCTAAAAGATCAATAAAAGAAAAGGAATTATAATAGTTTCCTTTTATGAGCATAAATGCAAAACTTTCCTCAATAAAATATTTGCAATCAAATCCAAGAACATACAAGACCATCCATCATGATCAAGTAAGATTGTTCTATAATTCAGGGATGTTTCAACACTTACCTATTTTTTTCTTCTCTTTTGCAAAAAGACACTACAGGTCCTTTGCATATGTATTATGGCTTCCACTTTAGTGCTTTCATGGATTCCTGGAGTGTGTAATGAGTGGGTCTCTGTTTCTGCATCTATTCCTTGTGCCTTCTTTTTTTTTGTCCTATCCAATGTATGTTAGTTTCTGTTATAGATGAGATAGATAGATAGATAGATAGATAGACAGACAGACAGATATAGATAGATAGATAGATAGATAGATAGATAGATAGATAGATAGATGGATTTAATTATTCCTTAGTTGCCAGTTTCTGATGTGGGAGACAGGAAGGTTAATTGGATACAGATGGGAGGTGGGGGAGTGAGAACTGGGGGAGATGCAGAGGAAGAAGAAGATGTAATCAGGATATATTGTGTGAGGAAAAGGGTCTCCTTTCAATAAGCAGAAGGGAGAAAGAAAAGAAAATAGCACAGTCCTGAGTGTGTGGACCCTAGTCACTGGTTACTTGGCGCACAAAAGCAAACCCTGAATTAGAAAGAAAGATTTTAGGTCTACAGTTGCAGGTGGAGTTCCTCCTGACCCTTGCAACAACACTTGGAAAACTGTATGTTTTAATTAGCGTTTTATTGCTCTGAACAAATATACCATGACCAGGAACTCTTATAAAAGACATTTAATTGGGGCTGGCTTACAGGTTCAGAGGCAGGAGCATGACATCGTCTAGGCAGAGTGGGCCTGGAGGAGCTCAGAGTTCTACATCTTCATCCAAAGGCAGACAGGGAAGACTAGCTTCCCGCAGCTAGGAGGAGGGTCTCCAAGCTCACTCCTACAGTGACACGCTTCCTCCGACAAGGCCACACCTACTCCAACAAGCCACACCTTCTAATAGTGCAGCTCCCTGGGCCAAGCGTATTTAAACCACCACACTGTATATCCAAATATGAAACAAGTTGGATCATATGTTACTTTACAGGTAAAATTAACTCGGAATGGACCAATGATCTAAGCAAAAGAGCTAAAATTACATATGTCTTAGAAGAAAACAAAGAAGGCTTCATGATGTTGCAACAAAAAGAAAATAATGGGCAATTGGACCACATCAGAATTGAAAACTTTTCTCTCAGGCATTGTGGGTCACTTCTGTCTTTAACATTTGAGAAGTGGAAAGCGGAGAATCAGGAGTTGAAGCCAGCCTTGTCTTAGAGAAAAATACAGGTTGGAGAGATGGCTCAGCAGCCGAAGAGCATTGTTGCTCTTGCACAAGACTCAGGTTCAACTCCCACAAGGTGGCTCACAATCACCTCACTCTAGTTCCAGGGGCTCTGGTACCCTCTTCCGATCCTCAGAGAGTACCAAGTATGCATGTGACACTACCACACACACACAGGCCACACTTAGAGTGAATACATCTAATCAAAACTTCCTACAGTTAATGAATTAATTACTACCCAACAACTCGACGAGACACTGGACAGTTCATGAAAAGAGCAAAAGGTTGCAGAGATGGATCTGCAGCTCCACGCTAAGCACTACACGCTGGAGGACCTGAGTTCAGTTCCCAGCACTGGTGTCAGGCTCACAACTTCTTGTAATACCAGCTCCATGGGAGGCCTAGTGCCCCTTATGGTCCTCTCCATGTGCACACACCTAAACATGTGGGGGAGGGAGAAGGGGGGCGGGGGAGAGAGGGAGGGGGGGCAGGGTTTTACTCACATCATCATTTGATCCATTCCCAAAGGTTCTACCAACTCCCATCACACCACCATACAGACAGAGCCTTTGTCCATAGGGGACACTAAACAACTCTTAAAACCCCCTGTCATCTAGGCTTCTGTCCACAGATAAGCGGACCAATGAAAGGTTTTGGTACACACGCAGAGTGTTATTTGGCATAGAAAGGAAGGAACTGGTCTGGAGAGAGATAGCTCAGGGGTTAAGAGCACTGACTGCTCTTCCAGAGGTCCTGAGTTCAAATCCCAGCAACCATCTGTAATGGGACCTGGTGCCCTCTTCTGGTGTATCTGAAGACAGCGACAGTGTACTTATAGATAATAAATAAATAAATCTTTTAAAAAAAGAAAAGAAAGGAAGGAACTGTTTGCTGAACTTGGAAGACTCCTTCTGGCTATGAAAACAAGTCAGGCATAGCAAGTGCCGTGGAATTCCTTCCCTCTCAGTTTCCTAGACCCACCCAAATTCACAGAGAGGGGAGAACAAAATGGTTGTCATTAACAGGTTGTTTTACAGGCACAGTGTTGCAAAGTGGAGACAATGGAAAACTCCCAGGGCGTTGTTGGTGGCAACAATGGATATTCGGGACCATTCACATATGTGGGTAAACATGATTGCTGTAGCAAATTCTAAGTCAGACTTCAGCACAAGGGAAAATGGGGTGGAGGAGGAGGAAGGGGAAAGGCTCAATGTGCGGGCTGAAGTAAGTTAAGCTTATTTCCCACCCCTGGCTTTTTGCACACCAGGCAATTCTTATATTGCAGATTGGCCCAGTTCCCCAGCTCCCCTGTCAGAAAACTCTCCTGTGCTGAAAGAAAGATCTGACTCTGGCCTGTGAACTAGGTTTCTCCACTTCCCTTAATTTAGGGGTAGGCACTTCACTGAAGTGCTTAAGCAGGAAAGGAGAAATTACCAGGCTGCTATTTTCTCTCAACAGCCTTAAGATTTGAGCTAAGCCACCATTATCCTTTTCCTTCAATTCTCTCAAAATATTCATCTACCGAAGGAACTTTGGCTGGATTCACCAAGCGCAGAAAAACATGGGGCCATGTCCGCTCTCTGTAGGAAAAGGACCCTGTCCCCAAGGGCCTCTGGTTAATCTACCATTGCTGCTGCCTAGAATTCAGCTGTCAGACCCCATCTGACTCCTGGGCCATGAGTTTTCCCTTTTAAATTCAGATTAAAGGATCAGTTTTATCCGTAACGAACAGGACTCGGGATAATCATTTCAACTGGGTTCCACTACGGCTGGGCGCTTCCATCATGCCGTCATGTAGAGCGCTGGCATTGGTGCCAGTCTGCTGCCGTGGCCTTGTAAGCCCGGTGTTGAGGAAACAGGCACGCTAGTCGAGGCTTAGTGAGCTTCAGGCCAGCGAAAGCCTATCTTAAAAACTAGTTGGGGGGTTGGGGATTTAGCTCAGTGGTAGAGCGCTTGCCTGGGAAGCGCCAAGGCCCTGGTTCAGTCCCAGCTCCGAAAAAAAGAACCAAAAAAAAAAAAAAAAAAAAAAAAACTAGTTGGATGGCGACTGAAGAATGACACCTGAGGTTGTCCCCAGGCCTCAGCACTCAAGTACATATGCGTGCAGGCAAACCAGCACGTACAGACCAGCACGTACAGACGCACTCCCCGGCATTCCCAGGCACACGCAAAGAACTCTGGCACCGACATAACTTTTCAATAGATGTAAGGGAGGCAAGGCAACTTTTCTGGTTCCAGGGCTGTTCATGAATCTCTACCACTTTTATTAACAACTATTTTCATCGTCTACTGAGACGCGAACTGAAGAGAAGCTCGCTCTATGTTCTGTTGTTCAGATCATTCTGAGGAAGCTGTGACAGGTCAGCTGACACGGCTGTGGCCAGTGTAGGGGATGACGATGCCGAGAGAAGCAAGAGGCTCTGGCTCCAGGCACAGCTGTCCCCAAGAGACAAAAATGGTGTGTCTCCTCATTTTCACACACACATGCACACATGCACACCCCCACCCTCCAGTTTGGCTTAGATCTCTGCCGACATAGTTAGTTGACTAGCATGAGGCCTGTGGCTTAGAGTTTAAAACATCTGTACAAAAGAGAAGGCTTCCCACAGCAAGTCTCAGTCCCTGTCTACGATCAGTCACTGTGGTCAAATGGAGAGGCCCCTCAGATTTCCCCAGCCTGTACTGTTTGTCCCTCTTCATGCTTGGGGCTGGGGAGGGGTTGGTTCCACTTTACCTATGTGATCCAGAGTGAAGGAAAAGAAAATTGAGGCGCTATTACCAAAGGAGAGGGAAGCATGCCTGCAGGGAAGAAAAAAGATAACAGACATCCAGCTCGCTGCTAGGAGAGCATCAAGGGGCACTGTAGGCACGGGTGCTCTCTGACCTCGAGGGTAGAATGTGGGCATCTCTGAATTGTTAGGTTGGATGTCTATAAGCCAGGTCCTCCATCGCCATCTGGCAAAGCTTGCTGCTCAGAGCCCTCTTAAGGATTTTAACAGCTTGAAGTTATCGGCTCTAGACCACTGAAGAAATGGAGGGTTGGTGCTAGCCTTCTGGAAAGCTGCTATAAGCGTTACTTGGATTTGATGTTATTTCTTCACTCAACAAGGATGAGCAGGACACTAACTGCATGGAAGGATCTTACAACAAGTGTTCAGTGAAGGTCACAGCCCCAGCTCGGGCTCAGTGGGAGGGCTTGCTTGACTGGGTAAATCTGAAGTACCTTTTGCACATAATGCTTGACTTTTATGTAATAGATAGTAGCAGTCCGTCGACACACATTCACCAGTTTAGTCCCTGACGGAGGTACTCCACCCTACAGCACTCTAGTTCACTCTATTGTTTATCTGCTGGGTGACAAGTCAGACCGTGAGTGATAGAATCTACCAGGTACATTTGCAAGACAGTGACTTCAGTGTCCATAACACACACACATACACACACACGTATGCACAAGGATTAGAAATGAAAGTTCTTCTTTTGCCTGCTAGTCGTTTGCATGGTGTGTGGGAACGATAAATCGCACAATGGCCTGGTTTTTTGTTTTTTGTTTTTTATTTGTTTGTTTTTTCTCACTCTCTTGTAATTTTGCTACCTTGGAAATTCTAATCTTATTTGGTTAAATTATTGCTAGTGAGGTGTCCAAAGACTTGAGTGTCTCTGCTTTTTTAACCTTAGCTTTTCTTGTTGTGTTGTTTTTTTCTATAATTATTCTAAATATAATATAATGACCATGGAAGCAGAGAGGAGAAACATACATTTTCTCTTCTTAAATTTGATCTCATATTCAGAGCTCCCACTTACTTAGTGCCTCTCTAGTCACTGGGTTCCTTTGAACGTGTTTTATGACAGGATTCCCAACATTTCCGGATCTTACTGTTTATCTGGGGAAAGAGCTGGTTTATTTGATTTTAACACAGAACCTAAATATCTGTGTGTATATATATGCTTCTCAAAGTGCCTGCCCCTGCAGAGACTTAAGAACGGAGCTACAGGGATATCATTTCCTACAGACAGCCATTTCTATTTAGTTAATCAGGGACTTCCTGAGCACCTATTATGTACTTAGGATTTGTAGGGGAGGAAACAAGGTCATGTGGATTGAAATAAATGGGCCCATGCTATCACGCACTGTGAAAGACAGAGCAGAGTGTGTGGCGAGGTCAGGGAGGGGACTGTTGGATTGGTGGGGAGGAAGTGTTTGTTGGGAGATGCCATCCTGAATACCACAGACTGTGAAGGTTTAGCCACAGAAACCTATTGCTTCACAGGTCTGGAGACTGCGAGTCAGAGGAAGTGTCTGGTTTGGTTCCTCCAGAGGCCCATCTCGTTGCAACACAGCTGTGTTGTGTGGGTCCCATTTGACATTTGCATATCTGTGTGTGTGTGTGTGTGTTTGTGCAAGTATACATCTGTGTGTATGTTCATGTGTGTATGTGTATATCTCTGTGTATGTATCTGTGTGTGTGCATGTGTGTGTGTATCTGTGTGTGTGCGTATATATCTGTATATATGTGCATGTGTATATGTGTATCTGTGTATATGTTCATGTGTGTGTGTGTATATCTCTGTGTATGTGTATCTGTGTGTGTGTGTGTGTGTATCTGTGTGTGTGCATGTGTATGTTAAGTATGTGTGATGTGTCTATGTGTGTGTGCAAGTATATATCTGTGTGTATGTGTGTATCTCTGTGTGTGTGCAAATGTGTATGTGTGTGTGAGATGTCTGTGGGGTGTGTGTGTGTGTGTGTGTGTGTGTGTGTGTGTATGTTTGCATGTTCCCATTCTAAAGGACTCTAGTGAGAAACCTCTCTAAATAACCGATCTCCAAATATCACAATGTAAGGTACAGAGATTAAGACCTCAGCATTGTGAGTGGCAAAGTTCAGCTTCTAATGGGGGTCAGGGAGGACTTCCTTGTGAAAAGAGCACGTGAGCAGAGTCCTAGAAAGGGGAGTGGTCACAGATTGGGGAGAGTTGGTTGGGGAAAGAGTGTTCCCTGCAGGGGGCGATGGATACCAGGGGACAGAGACTAGCAAGGGTGGACAAGGATGCCTCAGCACGGCCTACCTAAGGAAGAACATCATCCTCCCCAGAATGTGAGGACTGCACTTCAGAATGCCACTGGACGTCACTGTCGTGTTTCCTGCCTGACAGAGACATGATCTCACATGTATTTTTAATTTTTAAATTGACAACACATTTTTTTTTTCTCAGACTCAGTATTCCTTGGGTGAGATCATAGCCAACCTCAGCAAAGTGGCTAATTAAGATGCAAACCCCACTTGTCGACCAGTTGGTTTGGGGAAGAAATCCTTTCCTGGGGCGGGGGTAGGGTGTAAAGATGTCAATCAAGAAGCGTCTGGAAGGCTGGGCCAAAGCTCCCGTGCTGTAGTCAATGGTGCTCAGTTTCCAATAAGAGGAATACGCCATCCCATTTGCATATTGAAAAGGCAACCCTTTCCTTGAAGAAAGCCGTGGCTCTGATGAGCTGGCCTATAGTTATCTGTAAGAGCGAAATTAAGTTGACAGAACTTGGGACAATGGGAGTCGAAGCAAACCAAGACTCTCTCCATCTTTGGCAAATACCATCTCCAGACTTACCTGGGGTGATGAGAGCGCAGACAGCAATCACTCTGGCTATTCTGAGGAGACACGCTTCAAAAACAGCAATCAGTCAGGCTTTCATCTCACTTCTTCTTTGAAATACAATGTCTGTTTTTATGGAGAAGAGATGCTGGGGAGACAACAAATTTCAAGTAGACATCACTAAGATGTTGTCAGAAGCAACTCTGAGATCTCTATCAGGCCCTTTTCAAGTGTCTGCTCCAGACTCATTCTCAATTAACAAGAGGGGCTCACCCCTCGGAAGCTGGCCTGACACTGGATCATAGCACAAATCCAAACCACTGACGTGTGTGTGTGTGTGTGTGCATGTATATATGTATTTATGTGTGTGTTTGTGTGTATGTGTGTATGTGTGTATATATGTATATATTTGTATATATGTGTCTGTCTGTATATGTATATGTATATATGTACATGTATTTATGTGTTTATTTGTGTGTATGTATTTGTGTATATGTGTTTGTATGATGTATACATGATGTATTTGTATATTCGTATGTGCATATATATGTGTGTGTATGTATTTATGTGTGTGTGTATGTGTTAGTGTGTGTGTGTGTGTGTGTGTTTTATTAGAGATAGAATTTAGGGCCTCACATATGCTAGGCAAGCACTCTAACACTGGGCTATATTCCCAGCCCCACACAATATGAGAAACAGGGTCTCGTGTAACCCAAGCTGGGCTTGAACTTGTTCCATTAGTAAAGATGGCCTTGAACTTCTGATCTCCTGCCTCTACTCCCCAAAGGCTAGGCTTACAAGCCTGGTTTCTGCATGCTGCATATACTGTCATGTTGTATGTGATAGGTAAACACTCTACTGGCTGAGTTATAGCACTTGTCCCCCACTAATGGATTTTTAGATTAAAAGTATTTCGTCTGCTTCACTGAGGATTTATGCCGTGTTCGGAGGGAAAGCATAACACCCAACAAGACAGCACTTCGCTGATAGACTGGAGGCATTTTCATGGAGACTGTAACGCAAGCTGTCAACGTTCTCCTCTGTGTTTCTATTTGATTTTGTTAGTGAGGGTTGCCTTCTAAAACCTGTAAAAGTTTCACCGCACAGAGGGTGATTACACACACAGTGGTGGGGGACACTGAGCCCTCTGCCCTCATGAGTCAAACGAAATCTTCCTTCTCTTTAAAAAAAATCCTCTAATCCGAGTTGGTAAAATTTTAAGGGTGATCACTCACGTTTCCCAAATTAACAATTGGCCATTTTTCCTTTTCTTTTTTAAAACACAGACAAGTGTTTGTTTTCTTGAAGAGGGAAATTGTCAATTGAAAATGAAGTTCAACTCATACTTGCCCTGGAGATCACTTCAACATCATTAGAAGCAACTTTAATATGAGTATTAAAAGCCCTTTTTACCTCCATGGGGAACATACAAGTGCTCGCAATATTGAACCTGCCCAGCCGAATAACTAGAATTATACCTGTGCTTCCATGAATAAAGTCATAAGGAAACCAAGTAATCAAGTATGAGTTTTAGAAATCCACATACCTGGAGTGTGCAGAATGTTCCTCTAAACACAGTCCCCACAGTCCTGAAGTGTCAGATGCCCAAGAAAGGACAGAACACACAGGTTAGGGCAGAAGGCCTCGGTGAGGTTCTTGGGCAGTTTGAGAGTAACCTTGGTGACTGTATCCAAAGGGTAGCACACTCTTGAAGTGATCATGTGACATCTGCTTTAATGAGCAAAGCTAGAGAGACCTCGTCACTGGTGGAATGTGCCCCCTATGCATTTAGAAGGCCTCGTTTCTAGTCTTCCCATGAAGTCCTTGCTGTGAAGAGTGTCGAGGGTTCTTAAGTTGTTAGATTGGCCAGCTTCTACCGTGTTTCCCCTTTAAGCCAACGTATTTTCACAGCTGAGCTGTAATGTTCTGGGGAAAAAAATTGCTTACATAACAAGGTCCAGACTCAGGGTTGAATCCCAAATGGTAAACTGCCAACAGCATTTAGATACTAATACTTCTGCAGCCACAGCGAGTCAGCTCAGAAGAGGCCGTGTGAAAGCCCAAACTCAGAGAGGATGCCACTGCTGAAAAACTGTGGCTCAAAATAAGGAAGTATTTCCACAGGGGAACGTCGTCCCTTCTCTGTAGGATACTAGCATGGACTCGGACCCTTTCTTAAGATGATCCTATGGAGCCGGCATGGCAGCACTGGCTTTCACTCCCAGAACTCTGGAGGTGGGGTCGGGAGCATCTCTGTGAGTTCAAGGCCAGCCTTGTCTACAAAGCAAGTTCTAGAACAGCCAGGATTGTTTTAAAGAGAAACACTGTCTGAGAGAGAGAGAGAGAGAGAGAGAGAGAGAGAGACAGAGACAGAGACAGAGAGAGACAGAGAGAGAGAGAGAGAGACAGAGAGACAGAGAGACAGAGAGACAGAGAGAGAGTGTGTGTGTGTTTAACTTACCCTGCTGGCCAGCTGGAACCCGCTGTATACTTGAGTAAACACAAGGTTTCCTAATAAACTGCCTTTCTTAAAAGTCTGCAGTACCAAAACCCTTGAACTCAAGAAAAGTCCAAGTTCTCAGAGAGACAGGAAAAGGGATTGAGTTACAAACAATAGAGCTAGGAAGAGAACTCAAATGAACCCTAGGGCAGGTAGCTAAAGCAATCTGGGAAATTACATTTCAGTTGCCAATTTGGACTCTTGTTTGCAAAGGTACCTGGACCTGTGAATGAAGTGAATCTCGTACAAAATCTATTTGCCTGGCTTGACTCAAAGGCTTTCATTTCCCCTGCAGTGGGGGGATTTGATAGGTATGATCCCAACTCCGTTCTGAGCACAGTGTACAAATGAAAACCCACGATCTGGCCTCTGCCTTGGGGTGAAGAGGCTGGGAAAACACACACACACACACACACACACACACACACACACACACACACACACCAAGCAGCAACAGCAGAAAGGTATGTCAGGAGAGGTGAATGAAGCAGGTGGAGTGAAGTGGTTTATGGCCTGAGGTAGGAAGGCAAGGCGCTGGTTGCTTGGTTACTAAAGGAAACCTGTCAGAAGGAGTTGGAGGGTCACAGAGCAGAAGCATCCTTGACCTACAATATCAAGCATGCAGGCCCTAGACAGATGGCCGAAACCTCCTGGTGACGAGGTTGGCAATTATCAGTGCTTGGGTGGAGCACAAAGGAAGACATTTAACTTGCAATCTCTGGGGATTAGAGAGACAACGAGTTTGAGTCCCAGCCTCCATACTGGACAGTTAATAACCAAATTTAACTTCAGCTCCAGGGGAAAATGATGCCTTAGGCCTTGGAGAGAAGTTACACTCACAGACACATACCCTCACACAGATACACACACACGGGCACATAATTAAAGTAGACCTTAAAAAATACATTTCTGACTGTGTATCTGTTATCGCAATTGCCTGATGATTATCTGGTGGATTTCGACTAGATAGATAGTATGCACGCTTGGACTTAAAATATGAACTTTAGGTTGCAGAGATGGCACAGTAGTTAAAGAGCTTGTCACATAGGCAAGAAGACACTGGTGAGTGGGGATGTCCAGATTCCACATAAATCATGACGTCCCACCTGTAACTCCAGCTTAGAATGATGAGATGGACTCTCCCAGCAAGGCTGTCTGTATCTGTGCGCTCTGGGTTTGATTGAGAGACCCTGCCTCAAAAGAAAAGGAAGGAAAGGGGCAAGGACGATTCCTGACATCAGCCTTACACATAAAACATGTGCCCACACACATGTACACATGTATTTACACACACAACCTACACACACACACACACACACACACACACACACACACACACACGAAGAAAAAGAAAACTACATAGACTTTTCAATGGGTCTAAAGTAGGAGCTCTTACCGATGAAGAGGTACTCTGCCCGCTATGATACATCACGTTTCCCCAGAACAGGGCCAGTGGGTGAGGATGCTTGCGCAAGGAGTTCTTAAGGACATGCTCTAGGGAGACCAGGAAATCAGTCTGGAATGAGGAGAGAGAGGAGGAGGAAGGCTGGATGGGAAGAAAAATCCCCGAGCAAGAGAGCCATTTCCGGCCCAGTCTGTGGAAAGTACTGCTTGGGGTTCATGTTACATCTCGGGCTGTATTTTAAGGAGAGCTGGGTTTACCTATTTTGGACCACTTAATCCCGGAACATAAAACCCCAGGGAGAACTAACATTCCTAGGTGCTTCTGGCATCAATGTCCGGAAGCCAGCCACAGGCATCAGTCACTGGAAGCAAACCGAAGCCAAGAAAGGACACCTAAGAGTAGAAAGAGAGCTTTCGGGGACGGCAGGGTTCCAGTGCTGTATCAAGAGGAACCTCTACGCATGGGCTAGGAGATTCCGGGTCTCCAGAAGTACACGAGGACCTGAGCTGGGTCCCACGTTGAAAGAGAAAAGTTAGGTGCTGTGGTTTGTACTTGTAATCCTGGCACTGGGGAAGCAGGGACATCGGAACCCTGAGTTTACTGGCTGGGCAACCTAGCCTAGTTAGTGAGTTTCAGACCAATGATGGACTTGTTGATTCATACTATTGACTGTCTACCTAAAATACATATGGTACATATGAGGCATGCACACACACACACACACACACACACACACACACACACACACACACACAGAGGAGAGACAGAGACAGAGAGTTTAAATGAAATTTTCCAATGTGGGCTGATGCTTCCCACAAGAGCCATGGAGCACCTAACAAAACTCCCACCACCAGTCCTAAGAAGCCTTCTTTTGAGTTTTGAGTTGTGGGGCAGAGTGGCCCATGGTACTCCCAAAACATTATAGGATGTTGCTATTGTCCATTCTTGCCCTCTGGATTTGGAAGGTAAGTCCCCGTGGCTGAAGAAACCATGCATTTCACACACAGGAACCAAAGGCCCCTTGGATGGGGCTGACCCAAACACTTCCTCCCTAAGGACTTTCACGGTACCAGAAGGCACCATACAAGCTTCCAAAGGTGGGGAGCGACCAGCACTCCTGCCCAGCTGTGATGCCTGTGGACCACAACAGTGACCAGTATGGACGGCAACTCTCAGGGTGTCATAGTGGCATGTGTGTCCTGGTGGTAACCAATGGCTCTAACTGGACTTAAAAGCCACTAGCAAGAGGGAACCCATGCCTGATCCTAGAAACCCAGCATAGGGCTAGTGAAGTCGTGATAGCCAACCATATCCCTAACCACACTCTAAATATTTGTCCTCTACCCACAGATAAACGTCGTCCTCACCCTTCATCGAGGAAACTTCTTTCTGCAACAGATGGAAACCATTACAGAAAACCACAACTAATCAAATGGCAGTTATGGAGCTGAGCCCCGCGGGAAATATCTAAGGCTTACAAAGCATTCACCCTAGACAAAGAACTACAAAGAAGCAAGGTGGGCGTAGGAGAAGCAGTCTTTCCCAGGAGATTGATTGGTTCTTCAATGCCAAATGGTCAGCCCCAAAAAAGCATAGGCATTCAAGAAAAACATTATACAGACTGCAGGTTCAGGGGTTCTACATTTAGTGTGTGTGTGTGTGTGTGTGTGTGTGTGTGTGTGTGTGTGTGTGTACAGTTAACAAAAAAAGGACATGAATTTGAAAGAGCAAGGAGAAGATTATGGGAGAGTTTTGAAAGAGGGAAGGGGAAATAATGTGATTATGTTACAATCTCTTATTTAAATTTAAATCTCTTTACATAAATCTCTTAAAAAATTTTAAAGTGACAGCACACAAGAAATAACATCTCTGCCCTACACACACACACACACAGAGAGAGAGAGAGAGAGAGAGAGAGAGAGAGAGAGAGAGAGAGAGAGAGAGAGCGCCTATAGGTAGAATAAGAAATAGACATCTCAGACACAAATCCAAACTTCTGAGGATAGACTCTGCGTTGATGCTCAGTTTTAGCATTTGTAGCACGGTCCATGCTCAGTTTTAGCATTTGTAGCACGGTCCACCCAAGTAATGACGTGTGGTGGCTGCAGAGAGTCTGCACCCAGGAGCCTTTCCACCTTGGCTGGGGCCTCCGGGTGTCAGGAGACAGCTGCTGGGTAGTAAGGCAGAAGTAAGTGGTACTTGCTGTTCACAGTAACGAAAGAGGATGTGATACTGCTTTAACTCCAAAAGCAGCCAACGGGGCTCCTTACCCCCTCCCGTGTCTGCACCCTTTTTTTCCCCCTTTGACTGAAAAACCATCCAGAGGTTTTTAATTAGGACTTGGGGAGCCCTGGAAAGTTCCGGAAGGAGAGGAAACTTCAGTTTTGACCTTGAATACCAGCAGATGTCAGCTAGGTGGAAGAGGGAAGTGAACCGCCCCCAGGGGGTCAGGTGAGAAGTAACAAAAGGACTTTAAAAGACACTGAGGTAAACAGTGATGCCTACTTTTAGGGGAAGTAAAGAACCACATCCCCAGCAGCTGGCTGTTGGTCACCCTGGCTCTCAAAATTGGACCACGGTCTTCAGCTTCGCCCCCACGCTGCAGCCGTCAGCGCTTTCTGAGTCTCTGCCCAGTTCCTCGCTGAGACTTGCTCTCCATCACACTGTGTCGTGCTCCAGACCGTCCTCCTAATGAATACGTGCCAGGTCCCGGGAGCTGACAAGCTTTCAATACAAAGAAACAAATAATCCACGCCAGGGTGAGGAGCAGAACAAAATAAAGATCGTAGGGGGTGTTTTGAGTGAACGGCGTGATGGAACAGGCACATTTCAGAGACATTTTGGAAAGGGGAAACCTGATGTGTTAATTAGGAGTCTATTTCCATAATAAGACTGCGCAGGGGAAGGTAATAAAAGAAACAAAGGGCAGTGGAGGGGACGCGAGCTGGAGTGGAATATTCTGTAGCCGAGAGGAGGAGTTGGTTATTCTCCGTTGTTTCACGTGTGCCTGTGGTCTGTTGGCTCCGTAAGACAGGGGACTGCCCCTTTTGTGTTTTGTAAAGCACCATGAATAGAGCTTTGGGTATAAATAACACTGTGGTTTCTGCCCCCCAACAGGAAGTACAGCAGCCCTACCAGCTCCAGCTGCTGGTGGGGTTTGACTTTTCCGAGCAACCTCAATGTAAAAGAACTGTCTCCTGTGGAGAAGGGGCCCCCATGGAGCGGAAGTGCCGCAGAGCTGTGAGGTGCTTAGCATAGAGGGTGCCCATCAGGAAGAAGGGGGGGTGGGGGGGGGGGGGGTGGGGTCGGGGTGGGCAAAGGTCTTTCCTCAGCTTTAGGGGGTCTGGCTTAGGGGACTTGGGCCCCAGACACAGTAGTCACAGAGACAGAGCCCAAACTCCACTCTGCCACTTGCTGGAGTCGCCGTCAGGCCATACAGCGGGTACTGTTGGGCTGAGAAAAAGACAGCCTATCTTCCAGACTGCAGCCAGATTAATTTTCCAAAAGCGCAGCTTTGAACATGCCTTTCTGCTGTTCCGAACTGGCAATGGCCCCCAACTGCCTGGCAGAGCAGTTGCTGTGGGGTTGGTGGCGCTCCGGGCTTTGCGGAGCTTCAAGTAAGTCTGTTAGGAACCTTCTCGAACCACATTTCCATCTACGCGGAGGAAGGGTGATTAGGTCACTGTATTGCTGGGCTGCTCAGAATGTCCGCAGGAGTCACTTGGGACACAGCTCTGAATACCGATTTTCCAGACTGTTAAAAAGCTGGTTGTGCGAAAAGCTCTCTCCTTACTGCCTGCCCCGTGCTGAGCACATTTCTTAATTTTTGTTGGATTTAGATGGTCACCTGTAACACAGAGCGTTGTTGTATCTGCAGCATCTTGATCAATATTTGCTGCCTTGTAATTTTAAATTTTATATTATGATATTACTATCATCACTTAAATCTAGGAGAGAAAATAAATTAATTTGAAAATGTGCTTGCTGAATGCCAAATGTCGCTCTGGAGTCTGGGGGGGGGGCATTCACACACACATACACACACACACACACACACACACACCTCACACACACACACACACTACACATCACACACACACACACACACACACACACACACACACACACACACACACACACACACACACACACACACACACACACACACACACACACACACACACACACAGCCTCAACTTTCTCTCCACAGAGGTTTCTGCCCTGAACAGATAGGACATGCATAGTGAGTGAGGGCTTCTAGGTCCTGAGAGAACTTGTGGTGACCAGTTAGCTCCTCCCAGACCAGTGTTTCTCAACCTGTGAGCCTTTAGGTGTTTAATTACCCTTTCACAAGGGTCACCTAAGGCTATAAGAAAATACAGAGATTTATATTATGGTTCATAACAGTAGCAAAATTACAGTTACGAAGTAGCAGCAAAATAATTTTATGATTGGGGGTCACCACAGTGTGAGAAACTGTATTAAAGGGGTCACAGCATTAAGGAATGTTGGAAAGCACTGTCTTAGACCGACTTAGACCACAGTCAGCCAGAGGTCAGTGTGGAGAATTTGTGCTCTCATGATGTCAGTGGCAGGGGACAGGAGGAGGCGACATAGTTCCACCCTGCTGCTCATAGCAACCTGAATCCTTTCCAGAGATCTTTCTCTGGATGAAGCTTGGAGACATATATATATATATATATATATATATATATATATTCATTCCAATTTATATATACATATAAAATTTGTACGTATGCTTGTTGTGTCTGTCTGTCTATTTGTGCACCATCACATGCCTGAGTTGCCTTAAGGAGGCCAGAAGAAGGCCTCAGATCTTCTGGAACTAGAATTACAGATGGTTGCTTGCTTCTTTGTGGGTGCTGGGAATCAAACCCTGGTCCCCACCCCAAAGAGCCCCAAGTGCTGTTAACTCCTGAGCCATTTCTCCAGCCCAGGAGTTGAGATTCTTGACGTTGCTGCAGTAAGAAACTTCACAATGAGTTTATTGTTATGAGGGAAATTGAGGTTCCCTTTTGAGATCTTAGAAAGGCACTCAGAGGAAATCTCAAGGTCAGGTGTCTTAGGGTTCAGGAGGAAAGCGATCATGCAGGTAAACTTTAAGTCTGGGCAGCTGCCAAGAGAATGGAGATGAAGGAGGAGGAGGAAGAGAAAGTTATGTCTGTCCAAGAACGTGGGTGTGGTCAGCAGTGGAGGTCGCTGCAAGTCTGGGATTGAAAAGACGACACAAACCCCATTTGTCTCTATTTTAGGGCCAGGCCTGATGTCAGAAAGAAAGCCAGCAGTCCCAGGAACTAGGCCACAAGCCACCAGCCCCAGGAACAGACCGTAAATTCCAGGAACCAGGCCATAGGTGACCAGCTCCAGGAACAGACCATAAATTCCAGAAATAAGGTCATAAAACCCCCTCCCATAGAACAGCCTGGGGATAACCACAAGGATGGGAAAATATCTTATCTCAGGATGGGTCATCTGTGCTGGACAGTCCTGTCTCATCCTGTGGTTAAGCAGTCATAGCATCGGCATGCAGACCACTGACCACCTGGCACAAGCCAATCAGGAGCCGACCCCTGCGACCTCCCCTGCACCCACCAATGAAATTCTAGATGACTTAACCCACTCTTCAATATCAAAGAACTAATAATAGCAGCCAATCAAAGTTGTCCTGGTGTCACCACTTTGGCCTCTACCAGACGCATTAGAGATTAGCTAATCCTTCTAGAGAGTTCCCCTGGTTCCTTAGAAGAAAGCCTGTGAGCCTTTGTCTGGAGTCGCCATTTGGAAGAACGGTTGACTGCTGTGTGCTGGTTGTCTCTGTTCTTTTTGTCTTTGTATTCTATCTGACTCTGGGTGATTTTTCAAACCCTTACAGGCTTCCGAGAACACGTGAGACACACAAGACCCAAAGGAGACCAGCATCACTGTTAAGACTATAAAAGAGACCCAAACCAGAGCTGTAATACCAAAAGGGATGGCAGTGTCTGGACTGGAGTTTGGGTCACACCCTCAGCCACAATTTCCAGGGAAGGGCGATCATTCAGGTAGAAGGAGAAAACACAGGAAGGCAGAGCTCCTCTCTGTCAGTCCTGGCCCCTAGTCAGGACAGAGCCGAGGACATTTTCTGATCCTGCCTAGGGACTACAATTCAAGCTACTCAGCTTGTCGTGGATCACTGAGCAATACCATAAGGACTGGCTTACTCATGAGGAGGTGAGCCTTGGAACAGACAGTAGGACTCCTGGTGGACCAGTGGTCGAGACACTAGACAACAGCAACCATCTGCAGTGATGGAAAGTGCCCACCTTGTAAAGGCGACGTCTTAAGTCTCAGATCCGCCTCTGTGAGTGAAAATGCTACACTTCTTAGTGTCCTCCTTTCCAGTTTGTAAAACAAAGAGAGGTTACCAGATCAACGGTTCTCAACTGTGGGTCACAGCCCCTTTGGGGGTTAAATGATCCTCTCACAGGGGTCACCTGAGACCATCAGAAAACACAGAGATTTTATATTACGATTCCCAACAGTCATAAAATGATAGTTATGAAGCAACAACAAAAATAATTTTATGGTTGGAGAGTCATCACAACATGAGGGACTGTATTAAAGGGTCCCAGCATCAGGACGGCTGAGAACCACTGTGTTAGATGATCCATACGGTTCCTTCCGGGTCTCACACTTAAACTCGGTCAGATCATCCAGCTAACGACCACACGCCAGCTGTATAGACTTGGTAGTGATGGAGGGCCCTGCATGCTTGCACCCCTACCAAATTCATTGTTCAAACCTAACCACCCGTGTTACGGCAGAAGAGACTCAAGTAATGAGAGCAGGTAAATGAGAGAGTTGCCTTATAAGAGTCCCCAGAAACCTTCTTGTCCTTTCGGCCTTGTGAGAACACAGTGAGCCGGTGGCATCTGTGAACTAGAGAGAGCCCCTGCTATCCTCTGGGACCCTAAGGAATGGAAAAGCTTCCAGTCCTCAAACGCAGATTGCTTCTATAACTGGCACATGGTATGATCTGCTTGGTGTGCCGTAGGCAAGATGTCAGCAGAAGGGAAGAGAAAGGCACGGGAAGAGAAAATGAAGTCCAGGGATTAGAGATGGCTCAGCAGTTAAGAGTGCTTGTTGCTCTTGCAGAGGACCTGAGTTCAGTTCCCAGCAGCTCACAGAACCCTCTTCTCTCCCCTGCAGGCATCTGCATGTACATATGCACACACACCAACACACAGAGAGTCACGTAAGTGAAAATAAAGTAAACCTTAAAAGGCAAAGAAAGAAAAAGAAGCTGGGTTATACCCTGTCTTCTTAGGGGACGAGAAAGTATAGTCTAGAACATGAGTTCACTTTCGTTAAAGGGTGACTGGCCTGGTCACTCATTAGTGGGACTTAAGACCAGACGCGATGGCACACATCTTTAAGGCAAAGGCAGTAGGATCTCTGTGAGTTTGAGGCTAGCCTGGTCTTTGTAGGGGATTTCATTCCATGGCTACATAGTGAGATCCTCTCTCAAAAGTAGAACAGAGTCAAGGTGGCTCAGTGGGTAAAACACTTGGCACGCAAACCCGGTAACAGGAGCTCAATTCCCAGAACCCATGAAAAGTGTAAGAAAAGACCTGTGTCCACACGGTGGTCCCTTGGCCTCCGCAAATCACATATTAACCTCCATACATCGTAGATCACATGTCTGTATTAACACATTCATGCTCACACATACACATATCACACACACAAAACAGTAATTAAAAAAAAAGTCCCCACCAAAGCCATTCACAAATCAAATCAGTATCCTGACTCTGGCTTCTGAAATATGGTCAGAATGAGGAGACCAGCTCCGTCCCTTCCACTGAACTTAACTGAACTGTGACGTAGCTTGAAAGTACTTGGCACTCAGGCCTGGGAGAAGCCATCCTTCATCGAATGTACAGGCAGGCCGAGTGAGGGACAAGGTCCCCACACTTGACACCGAATTCCCTTGACTTATGTCGTTGAGCAACTTGTTGTTTTAAAGCGGTTTAGACGGCCATTTGCATACACAAGCAAGCGCATTCTTTGACCTGAAGCCCATTCTACGACCCCTCTTATCCCTGTAGGTGACAAACAGTGACAAATGCGGAACTGGATACATGGAGGGTTCCCAGTGTGCGCTTGGATATAGAGACCAATAAGAAAAGACGCACTTGTTAATGGTAATAGCTGCTTTGCACTCCGCCTGCCTCTTGTGAATTATTTCGGCTCTCAGCTCTAAGAAAGACGGGTCATATTCCCTGACTCATGCTATCAAGCAAGTACCAGAGAGCATTACAATACCCATCCTGACTACACCTGTGGGCCGGAACCAAGGCGTGTGGCTCTGCTGCAGTGAGGCGAGAAACAGGAGATTCTATTTGTTTCTTTTTGTTCCACACCCTGCTAGTTGCATTTCATTCATTCAACCAACCAGTCAGTCATTAAGTCTTTGGGAGTGTGTGTGAACGTGTGATGTATGCAATTGTGTGTATTCAAGTGTGTTCACCTACGTGCTTATGGAGGTCAGAGGGGGGCCATCAAGTGTCTTGCTCTCAAGTCCTCATTTCATTGCCTTGAGACAGGGTTTCTCAGGGGACTGGAGTTAAGCTGGCAGTCAGCAAACTCCAGTCATCCTCCTGCCTCTGTCTACTGCAGCCCCCGGGGTTACAAGTGCATCCGCCATGGCTTTTAACCTGAGCGCTTGAAATCTGAACTCGGCTCTCATCTGTACAGCAAGTCCTCTTACCCACTGAGCCTTCTCTCCAGCCCCCTGACCAACCTTTTAAGGCTCCGTCCATACCTATGTTTTTAATATCAACAGTGGGATTTAGTGTCAAGTATATAAAATCTTATCTCCCAACCGCTCACAAGTAGCTAAAAGGTTGGACTTCTTAATGATGCTTCAAAAAAAGAGGGGAGGTCCTCACTTGTGTTGTGCTAATCTCCAACTCTTTTTGGTTCTAAGGGACTGCACTGGCTCCAAAGCCAAGATGTGCAGGGCTTGAACACTAGTTGGGCCATGACGAATGTCAACCCTTGGCAGGACTTATGTGACTACAAGCAGGCCAAAGAAGCCACCGGACGTCAGTTTTTTTTTTTTTTTTTTTTTGGTTCTTTTTTTTTGAGCTGGGGACCAACCCAGGGCCTTGCGCTTCCTAGGCAAGCGGCTCCTACCACTGAGCTAAATCCCCAACCCCAGCACCATCAGTTTTTTTTTTTTTTTTACTGTTTTTTTTTTTTTTTTTTTATTAACTTGAATATTTCTTATATACATTTCGAGTGTTATTCCCTTTCCCGGTTTCTGGGCAAACATCCCCCCCCCCTCCCCTTCCTTATGGGTGTTCCCCTCCCCACCCTCCCCCCTATTGCCGCCCCCCCCAACTGTCTAGTTCACTGGGGGTTTAGTCTTAGCAGGACCCAGGGCTTCCCCTTCCACTGGTGCTCTTACTAGGATATTCATTGCTACCTATGAGGTCAGAGTCCAGGGTCAGTCCATGTATAGTCTTTAGGTAGTGGCTTAGTCCTGGAAGCTCTGGTTGCTTGGCATTGTTGTACATATGGGGTCTCGAGCCCCTTCAAGCTCTTCCAGTTCTTTCTCTGATTCCTTCAACGGGGGTCCTATTCTCAGTTCAGTGGTTTGCTGCTGACATTCGCCTCTGTATTTGCTGTATTCTGGCTGTGTCTCTCCGGAGCGATCTACACTTCTGCACTTCTTTGCTTCATCCATCTTATCTAATTGGGTGGCTGTATATATATGGGCCACATGTGGGGCAGGCTCTGAATGGGTGTCCCTTCAGTCTCTGTTTAATCTTTGCTCTCTCTTCCTGCAAGGGTATTCTTGTTCCTTTTAAAGAAGGAGTGAAGCATTCACATTTTGATCATCCGTCTTGAGTTTCATTTGTTCTAGGCATCTAGGGTAATTCAGGCATTTGGGCTAATAGCCACTTATCAATGAGTGCATACCATGTATGTCTTTCTGTGATTAGGTTAGCTCACTCAGGATGATAGTTCCAGTTCAACCATTTGCCTACAAATTTCGTAAAGTCGTTGTTTTTTATAGCTGAGTAATATTCCATTGTGTAGATGTACCACATTTTCTGTATCCATTCCTCTGTTGAAGGGCATCTGGGTTTTTTCCAGCTTCTGGCTATTATAAATAAGGCTACGATGAACATAGTGGAGCACGTGTCTTTTTTATATGTTGGGGGCATCTTTTGGTATATGCCCAAGAGAGGTATAGCTGGATCCTCAGGCAGTTCAATGTCCAATTTTCTGAGGAACCTCCAGACTGATTCCCAGAATGGTTGTACCAGTCTGCAATCCCACCAACAATGGAGGAGTGTTCCTCTTTCTCCACATCCTCGCCAGCATTTGCTGTCACCTGAGTTTTTGATCTTAGCCATTCTCACTGGTGTGAGCACCATCAGTTTTTATGGCTGTTCTTGTCCTAAGTGCCAGGTTGTTAAGCCTGGAGTCCCAGCTTAGGGACCATTTTTTTTCTCCGTGCTGGCATAAGAAGGGCAACACCCTTGGTGACACAGGGAGACTCCCAGATGGATATTATAGTCTTCAGGGTGGTAAGAGCTGAACACAGCTAAACCATGTACGAGGGCCTGGGCTCATGTCTGTAGGCCAGCAGCAGAACGCCTTCCTTCTGTCAGCAGCAGAACGTCTATCGGCCACCTTCTGCCACATAACACAGTTCCACCCACAGGCGGGAACAACATGCACCTGGTACTTGGAGCTCGCGTGGAGTAGAGGTCTGAGGGCGCTTAGCTACAGCCTGTGCCGCAGGTTGCCCACAGACCACGATGGTAAGTCTTTTCGAAATAGTAGCCAAGGAGACCACATGGGCTATTTTCATTTCTTATTCTGTTTTTCCTGTCCCCTTACCAGTTTCTCCTAAATGGCTTGATAATCATAAGAACACAACAATTCTCACAGTCTGTCTCAGGGGGTCCTGCCCACAAGAGATGGTGCCACGCGGTACTAGGAATTTGTCTTAGAAGGGATCTGACATTTGGCTTATTTACAAATAAAATGAGAACAGGGTCAGTCCCTCGTGGTAGGTAACATTTAGTAGCTTTAAAAAAAATTGGTTAGAGGGGTTGGGGATTTAGCTCAGTGGTAGAGCGCTTGCCTAGGAAGCGCAAGGCCCTGGGTTCGGTCCCCAGCTCCGAAAAAAAAGAACCAAAAAAAAAAAAAAAAAATGGTTAGAAGTACGTCTTATCTTCATATAAAAGTTTTACGTAACAATCTAATTTACCTAAATGTTAAAACATATATGAAAATATTTAATTATTACTGTAAGATAAAACATCAATAAAGAAGAATTCTTTATGTATCTAACTGGCATTCTCTTTCTGTCTCTAAAACATTCATTTGCCCTTGGAAAATCCTGTTAGAAGGGACTGGAGGGATGGCTCAGCAGTGAAGATCACTCACTGCTCTCACACAGGAGAGGAACTGGCTTCCTATCACACCCACATCTGGGCGCCCACAGCTGTCTGTAACTCCAGTTCCACAGAATCTGATGTCCTCCTCTGACCTCTTTGGGTACTGTGTGCCTGTGATGTGATGTATGTACACTCATGCAGGTATAAATATGTACATACATGCATATCTACATACATATATATACGTACATACATGATATGCATAAATAAAAGAATGAATAAATCTCTAAAATACGTTTTCGGGTATAAGTGGAGACACACTGGCTTTTGGAAATGCAGAGGAAATAAACAGTAAATATAAATACTGTCATTGAGAAGCCGTGCAGGTCCAGAGCATCCGTGTAGGCTGCATGAAGAGCTGTCACTTCCCCATGCTATATCCTCACCCGAACACTGCTATGGCCTCACAGGGAATTCCAGGAGCAGCTGGCAAGAATGCATCTCAAGCTAGGTTCAGAAATCAGCTCCCTGTATCGGTGCAAACGGAAAATGGATTACTTCCGGATTGTGACCCCCTGAGAGGTATCTCTGAGACCAATGAAAATAAATCATTTTAATAGAGCTTCAGTCTTGCTGGCCATCCACTTCGTATGGAGAAGGAAGTGGTGTAGGTAAGAATGTATAGAGACTCAGAGGGAGTGGTAGACTGCATTGGTTTGTCACGGGACCAGAAGGAACACATTGGAAGACAGAGAATGGAGGTTCATAGGGAAAACTACCTACAGGAGTGAGCACAGTAGACGTGGTAGAAATCGCACATTAATCCTGGTATTCACTGCACAGGAGGCGCTCAGCAATTGGTAGGATGACTCCTCTAGGAAGTATTGGCTAGCCTTTCTCCTCAGCGACTCCCTGACCCACGATGGTAATACCTACAGTGATAGAAACGTAGACAGTGCTTAAATACACAAAGTCAACTTAGGTACTGCCCTGCCGAATGTCAGTGCCCAAACGGTTAACAACAGAAACTGACTCTGAGTCTGTAGTATAGTACCATTCCTTGAGAAAGTAAACAAACAGAAACTTGGTGGCAGGTTGACTGTATGGGGCCCCTTTCGCTCTGGAAAGGGTAGCATTTTTCTCTGACTGGATGAACCAACTCTAGAGTCCCGCAACAACAGGACTCCACATGTCTAACAGACAGCATCTCATCACCTTTAGCCCATTTTTCTTGAGAAAGGAGTGAACGGGTGACGTGAGTCTCTGAAATCCACTGTTCACATCATATACCAAACTGCTTAGCTTTGACTAATAGGTTGGCCGCCTTTTTAGAGGTTCAGATGCTGGGTTACAAACGATACCCAATAAAGGGGGGCATATTGAAATTTGGACTTCTAGCTAGAGGAGACATAGAATCTGTAAGAAGGACTTAGTGGCGCATGCTGGTAAGAGTTCGGAGGACCACAGTGACAAGCGAAATGCAGGTAGTTGGTGTAAGCTCATGAGGTTTCAGAGGCAACAAGGACTATATTGGGAACTGAGCTAGAGGCGTTTCAGGTTATATTCTAACAAGGGACCTGTGGCCTGAAAACTTGGCAGAAACTGAATTCAAAAGCAGTAGAGAAAGAAAATGTAAGACCGCAAAGCTTAAGACTGTGGCGTGACTACTGGTCTCAGCACTTAGCCATATTTTCAAGAACAGAGAGCAGACAAATAAAACAGATAGTTTTTTTTAAATGTGCCATTTGGCGCAGAAAGGAGTGTGAACACGTTTAGAGGTATGGTCGAGGAGACCTCAGCGAAAGCAGATGTAATTAAGAGAAGCCCTCAGTTTATAGGATAACAAGAAAAGTACACCGAAGACCAGACCCCATCCACAGAAAGTGCCAACGTTTGGCAATGCAGATTTACTTGAAAAGCGAGTGTGAAATGAGAACGCACTGAAGTAGCTTCCTGCTTGAACAATTGCCTAGCAGATGTTTCCCCAGATCAACTTAAGCTGCTGTAGGCCACTTTAACTGTGTGGGAGAAGGGGGCTAGGCTGCAGGTGGTGGGACCTAGACGCTTGTATCAAGGTTTCACACAGCTGCTAAGGCAAGGTAATATATGTCAGGGTTGGGTTTTCTACAAAAACCAAACAAAACCCCGAGAGACCGATGCATGGAGTTGTGAAGGTGAAACCTACGTTACAGTGGAGGCTCCAGTTAGAGATGTCAGGATTCTCAGAAGTCTGCACAGGAAGATTGCAGACATGGGGTGTAACTGACCTGAGGAGGCCATGTGTTCTGCAGATGGCACAGATGAAGGAATGAGCTGCTCAAGCCTTTAGTACCCAGATGAGGCTACCTAGAGTTCCAGACGCTAACATGGAGTTGCAGGATTGCGTTTGCTTCTGGTTTTCAGTCTTGCTTTGGGCTGATCTTTTGCTTACTTACTTCCTTTTGAAATGAGGACATTTATTCTGTGACATTGTATATCAAAAGAATGGAACTTTTCTTTTTGGTTTTTGGAGGCAAGAATGGAACTTTTAAAAACTAATTTATTTTGTGATCTCATGGTTAAGATTGTTTTGTGTCTAAGAAGAAAACTCTTGACTGTTTTTTTTTTTTTTTTTTTTTTTTTTGTGAAAGGGTCTCACTTCACCCCTGACTGGTCTGAAACTATCTATGTAGACCAGGCTGACCTGAACCCATACAGATTCATGCCTCTGCCTCCCAAGCAGACAACACTACTCAAAACTGTTAAGACCATAGGGACTTGAACTTGGAATTACTGAATTTTGCATTTTGAGATGACCATAGGCAATCTACAGGATTGGAGGTGGAATGCTGTGGTTAAGATTAATGTTTGGGTGTTGACAGGGCTGGGATGGTGATATTTAACCTTGACTGTCATTCTGATTGTATTTAGACTCACCTAGAAGACACATGTCTGGGTGTGGGGCAAGTGCGGTTTCCAGAGCTGTTTAATCGAGGAAGACCCACTGAATGTGGGCGGCACAGGAACTGAGGATCTCAGACTGAATGAGGAGGAGGGAAGGTGGACCCTGGAATCTAGCTCCCGCCACCCCCACCCTGCTGCTCCCTGAAACAAAGGTAATGTGGCTGCCTCTTTACTGCTATGCCTTCCCCACAATGACCAACAGAACCGCCAAACCACAAGTTTAGTTTCGTCAGGGGCGTTTTGTCCTGGCAGTGAGACTAACACAGGACACCATCCTTCAGGATGCAGTGTACATCTAAAAACCCAGTGTTTTTTTTTTTTATTCAGTTTTTCCACTGAGTTCGAGGCTGGGCCTTAAGTGCAAGGGGCAACCTCCCTCTCTGTCACTCCAGTGGTCCTCCAGGGAGGGCGATGCTCCCCACCCCCCAAGGTTCTAGTTCATTGGGAGTGCCACTAGTAGATAAGGAACCCAATCAAGAGCATGCCCAGTTTGTACCTGAAAGCAGAGAAATCGGTCACCACATCACTGCGGGGCAACTGACCCTTAGCCTCATGAGAGGCAGGACTACAGATGCACGAAGGGCAGGAAGGCATATGTTGATACTGGCTAAACCACCACAGTGACACTAGCTGCCTCCACCCCAGACTGAACTAAGAATAAGCCGGTTCTGGCAACGTTTTGTGTAGTGAAGACATGGTCCAAAGAGCTCCTGATCGCCTCAAGGAATCAGCGGTGGCTCACTTCGTGACTGAGCTCGGTGTTGGCTCAGTCAGCTGAGCCTCCTGGCCAACAGAACGCTCATAGAAGGCGATAGTAGTTGGATCGATTGAGACTAGTTATTGTTTTGGACCAGCTGTAGCATCGATGGCTATGGTTTATCTCAGTAAATCTGTCACCAGTTAGGACCTTGAATAATGTGTGGCAATGTGGAACAGATCACCTTGAGAAGCACGTGGGGGGTGGAGTGGGATGGAGGGATGGAAAAGCGGATAGACTGTAATGGGTGTTGTTGGTCCTCTGTTCCTACAGTGTCAGGGTCCCCAGCTCCCAAGTGTTTAGATGCCTTTCCTTCTCACGACTCAGACTTCCAACTTCTGATAGAGAACTTCCTTTATTTTACAGTAGTTAATTTATCCTGGCCCAGCCAAAAGGTCCCAGAGTGGTAAGTGTTTATACTCACAACCTTCGCCAGGTACGCAGAGACGGAGGTGAGGACCGGGTCCGGGAGAGATAAAACTAACAATTTGTACATCAAGGGATACCCTCGTTGGGAAAGGTATGCTTTGGGTCACGCTGTGGCTGGATCTTCACTTTAAATTATTACTCTTTAGCTTGGCTTCTTGTACCCCTCTGTTGTGGTAAAAATTTAAAAGAGCCGTTTCTATCAGTTCCTGAGATGATCCGCTCACTTTGGCTGCTACTTGCCACTGGTCTTCAACACGCCTGCCTCTGGATTGTCTCCCTTTATCCACCCCTCTCATGCCCATCCCATTTGGCACGCCACACACACACACACACACACACACACACACACACAATCTTGTTCTGCCGGCCCTTGCGTGTTCTCACAAAAATAACCAAATACATAAATAGGTAAACTTCGTGGACATAGTTGAGGAGAAAACAGTTTTTACACCCCTCCCCCCAAATATCTACCCCAACGTGGGATAACCACAGCAAGCAAGTCGGTCTTGGGTTACCATTTTCTCTCTTTACTAAGAATTGAGAGTTTCTCGTTGTGCCAGTAGTATTTACAGACAGGGACATCTGCAAATTATCAGGGATACATCACAGTGTAAACCGTTTGTCCAAAGGTATTTTGGACGTCTCTGATTTCAAGTTCTCAATCCTCTTGTCAGACCTTGTTCCAGACAGCATGTCCCAGGTGGTGTGGGGTATGCGTGCTTGGACGGCAGAGAGAATGGGGGTCTAGCCAAGAGGCAGCCTAGCGAGGAAATTTGAGCAATATAAAAGGACTGGACCTCATGAGTATCCTGTCCCATCCCGCCCAGCTGTTTGACCTTGGCTACACTTTATGGTAGATGAATTAACTAACCTCTATATCACAGGATTAAAAAAAAAATTAGATGACATACAGAAAGTGCTTTGCACGACTCCTGGTTGAAGTCAAGACATGGATCCGGCTAGAGAGGAAAGAACGGTGGGTTAGGGAGCCTTCCAGGGGCTTTGGGGACTTTTAGATCAAGTGAGGACAGAGGAGGAGGGAGGGGCAGAGAAACAATGCAGAGGTGTTTCCTCCTGGGTCAAGCGCAGTGCTCCTGGTGAAGGAGGTGGACCTCACATGGGCCAGAAGGGCGACTCGAAAGAGAGAAGGACCCTTGAGACACTGGGCCACCACGTACATCAAACCCAACCCCACGTCAGTTCCTCCGCCAGGCAGAAGTAGTGAAGGGGGGTGCCTGGAGACCGCGCCGCGGAGGCGGACGCCCGCTGCAGGTCTCCTAGCAACGCCAGCCCCGCCCCGCCCGGCCTGGAGCGCCGGCGCCCGAAAGCGGGGACCGGCAGGCCACGGTTGCCATGGCAGCGCAGCCGCCGCGCCTGATGCTGGCGGCTTCTGTGGGAAGCTCGGGCCCTGAGCCCCGCGTGGGCGGCCCGGCGGCGTCCCCAGATCTCCCCGAAAGGCGCAGCCACCGAGTCGCTCCTCCGGCGTAACCGGATCCCCTGCTCGGGTCCACGCCGACGGGGCGGGTCACGGCTTGGAGACTTTTTCAGTTCGAAGGGACCGAGTTGATCGTCCCGGCAAGGTCTAAACTCGGCAGAAACGTGCATGCGCGTCCCCTCTCGCGCACACACCAGCGGCCTTGAGGCCGTGCGTCTTTTCCGCATATGTTTTCTCCTGAAAGATTTGGTTTTTTTAAGTCTAAGAAAGAGTATGTGCAGAAATCAGACAGGCTTCCAAATTCTGTCCTTGAAAACAACGTCGAAATAAATGCTGCATTTCTTAAGGGCCATTTTTAGATCGTAAAATGTCTGAACTGGACTGGCAATCTGCAGTGGCTTCACTGAGAATCCGGTTAGAGAGGTTTTAAATTTTAAAACTGTTTACGCCACCCCACTCCCTACCCTGCTAGGGCACAGTCTCTATAGGGCAGAAGTAGCCACTTGCAAACACAAAGCTCATTCTGGTTGAGAGTATTTTTTAACTGGAGGCGGAGCAGTCACGTGTTTGCAGATTTTAATCAAATTGACAAGGGCTCGAAACAGGAAAAAGCTCGCCATCTAATTCGAACACAACATTAGGGGGACATCGTGAACAGCCCTTTGGTCTTGTTCTTGAATGTAGAGCTTTTCACATCTTAATGTTCTGTATATAATTTCCTCGATCCACTGTAACCGGAAAATTTAAATGAAACCCATTTCTTAGATTCATTTTATGGTAAAATGTCTCTGGCTGAGATTATGCATATTTCGATCAACAAGAAACCGACAGCAATCACTGTGAATTGAGCACCCTCGCTGATTGAGCAAACACTTGAACCTGGAGGCACGAACAGCCCTAATCCAGAGTGAAAATCCTTCACGGTGTATTCTAAAAGAGTATTTGTTAGCTAACCTTTTCCACCTTGGAAGGATCATTCACTTGCAACTTTCCTATCCTTCTGCTTTGTCAGAGTAATCGCTTAAAAACTACTTTTACCTACTTTTTAGTTTGTAGCTGGAGAGATGATCATATAAAAAGTATTTATGGGGAGTAGATGAAATGACTCACAGGTAAATGCTTTACCCTGCAAGCCTGACAGGTTAGCAGGATCCTGGAAGCCACACAAAGATGCAGCAGGAGAGGACGCAGAGCCTGGCACACCTGTACCCACACACAGGGTGACTGATGTCGGTGACTTGAGTTTTTAAAAGTATAGCCAGATGTGGGAACATACCTGCTATCGTGAGGCAGAAGGAAGACCACTGCAGGTTGGAGGCCTGGTCCACATCTAAAATAGTCAACAATAACACAAAAGAGCATAGTTTTAAAGTAATAAATCATTGTTTTTAAAGTGAGAGAGAGAAAAAAGAAGAGAGAGAGAGAGAGAGAGAGAGAGAGAGAGAGAGAGAGAGAGAACGATCCCTCATGTAGCCTAGGCAGGTTTTGAAATTGCTCTGTAGCCAAGGCTAGCCTTGAATTCCGGCTCTCCTACTCCACAGGAACGCACCATCATGTCTAGCTATGAATCCAGGTGTGTGGAGACACGCATAGCCATTCTCTTATTCGTCTTCTCCTCCCGGTATCAAAACAAAACCTTATAATTTATATGGTGGAGAGGAGAGGATTAATTCTGAAAGCAAAATCAAGTATCTGAAAGTAACAACCTCCTGTTTAGCTGGTTCTGGGGGAGAAACACAAAGAATCTACACTACTATGTATACTCGATACATTTTTTCATGGAAAGGCAAATCGGTGAATTAAATAGATTTGGTTTTAAGGTGAGGATAGTAGAAACCAATGTGAATTTTATCAATTAAATTAGCTCCTTGTGGATGCTTTAATTTGTAATTCTTACCATCTCTGATTGTTTCTTCACTGTCCTATGGGTCTTCTCCAAAGGCTGTACCTTGGTAGATTCGAACAACTTCATTTGCAGGATATTGGAAAGGGTCCATGCGTTTGGCCGTCGCATTGCTCAGATCAACTCTTTCACGGCCAGGTTGGATTTGTTGTTTTGGGGTTGTGTGTGTGATTGTTTGTTTTTGTGTCTCGGATGAAACTGGAGTTAGGCACGTAACAGCCTTTTGTCAGTTCTAGGGAGCCCACAGGATTTACGCGTGTCCCACTTTATTAATAATCCACAGCTCGGAGGCCCCGACTGTTGTGGGAAGTTGGCCTCGGATGGCGCAGGTTTCTGTCTCACCGTTCATGGCTAGTGCTTCCTCAGGAACCTAATATTTATCAAACGCTAGATCCTTTTCGCGTTCTCCTTCCTTTGCAAACCAGCAGCAACCTTAGGTGCTAAGTATCTTATCGCCGCATTTCGAGCCTACTGGCCCTTTATCTAATCCTGTTCTAAACTCCAGAGGCCTTTATCTACATTAGCTTTCATCTTTAGCGGATAAGCCGCTAATATGAACTGCTTAACCTTTCCCCCGCTTTTTCCGTAGATTTTCTAAACTCTCCCATTTGCTTATACACCTTTACGCCTCTGTTCCGTCCCTTCTATGGTCTGCGACAAAATAAAAGCAAAACCGTGATCTTGTCACCTCAGAAATGTTCCCACAAAATGTGTGGCATTCTCGTTGAGCTCACACTTACTTCTCTTGACCCCGTGGCACCGTGCAGATGTTTCTGGCATTGGAAGATGCTCCCACCTGGACTATTCCTTCTTGTCAGACTATAAGACCACCACGGAGTCCTCAACTCACCCCCTGCCCATGATTGCGTTTGAGGAGTTAGGGATGATTAGACTCTGGACACAGACATGATTTAACACCTAAGTACCTGTGTGCATTTGTATTTCTAGCTGTCTTTACATTGTTGTGACAATGACACCCGACACAGGCAACATGAAAGAAGGAACCAGGTTTATGGTTTCAGAGGTGCGGGGTGTAGTCTGCAGCTCCATGATTTTTGCACTTAAGGTGCAACAGGGCAGCATGGTTTCAGGACAGGGTTAGGACAAAGCTGCTTAATTCTTGGAAACTAGGAAAGAGTCGGAAAGAAATCGCACCCTCAGTGAGCCACTTCCTCTGCCCGGGTCCCATCTTCCGACAATGCCATCAGATTATCACCCCATCAATGGATCAACTCACTGACTTAGTCAGAACCTTTCTGTCCTAATCACTGTCCTTAGCCCCCGAACTCTGAGGCAGTGTGTAACCAGGCTCTCAGCACATGAGTCTAGCGGGTAGTGCCTCGTGCCTTCATTACAACAGGTCTCTAGGCCTCGAGTTACCCATCTGCTCGTTAACTTCGGGAACTTTGAAGGATGAAGTGAGATCAGCCTTGTGAGGCAGATGGCATTGTGGTCAGTGTATCAGCCCCAACTGGCAAAAACATCATCACTAATATCAACATTAAAACATTGGCTATGATGATGCATGAAACCCCAGAGTTGGGAGGTGCTGAAGCAGGAGGATCACCACAAGTTTCAGCCCCACGCACACAGTGAGAACATATCTCAAAATAAAAACCAAACCACCATTTATTATTATTATTATTATTATTATTATTATTATTATTATTATTATTATTACTGTTGTTGTTGTTGTTATTGCTAGTATTATTATTCCACCATCATTGTTCCCAACTGACCTCACCTGACTTTGTGCTAGACTGTCCACCAACAAATGCAAGACACAAGACAGACACTTTGATGAAAAGGACTGGTGGGGGGGGGTGGGGTTACAAGGAAAAAGGGAAAATCCTGTGCTCATGGGCATTGTACACAGATATCTTGGAAGTCAAGAGCACGATGTGGGTAACAAGATGCTTAAGATGGAGAGCGGAATGAAAGGACAGCCCATCAGAGAATGGCTTTCATGAAATTAGCAATAGCATAATCGGATGAAACCTGGAAAAAAGTGCTCTCTAAACTACTCCTGAGATGGTGAGGCCGGGGAAAATATGGGAAAAGAGGAGACTCCTGACCACACATGAGGACTCAACCAGAACAGGGCTCCCTGCCAGGGCTTGGAATCCACCGTAGGGAGTTTAAGCAAAAGAAGTGTGTAGCTCCATGCTTGTTCAGTCTGAGGAAAAGCTCTGGCCTAAGGAATGACCGTCCACACTGCAGTCGCCACAGGAACCCCACAAGTGTTCTTGTAGCCGCTAGCTGGGGAGCCCCACCTTGACAGCCACAGTCAGAAATCGCTGCCCTGTTAGGAAAACACTGACATCAGACAGGGAGCATCATGGTCAGGGAATCTCTGCACCGGGGCCAGCTGCAGAACCATGACATCCTTATGGAATCTCACCAGCCAAACGGATGGCCCACCCCTCACTTGACACCTACAAAGCTGGTGATTACACACTGGGGCCTCTGTTAACCGGGTGGAAGAAATGGTCAATGACTCTGCGAGCAAGCTTGCCAACAGAAACAGCAGAAGTCAATGCTGGAAGCAGGCAAGCACACCCCGAGAAGCTGGTTTATATTTAGAACCTCGCTTCAAGGAACTCTGAGAAATGAGTTTGTGGTATTCCTCTCTTCAGCAGAGGAACACATAGGAAGAGGTAGGGACGACTCACATGCACAAATCTTCTCTGCCCACTCAGAGTCCCAGCCTTAGTTGTGAAATGCATACACCCCCCCCCAAATGGAGCTTCTGATGAGTCAGAAAGAGAAAATACAAGTCCTCATAAACACGATGCCAGCTTTCCAGGGGGAAACCAACACTTCTCATATCTGTAACCTATTCACCTCATGTCCTATCACCAACCAGCAGTTCTTAACCCGTGGGTTGTAACTCCTTGATATCAGATACCCTGTTAACAGATTTACATTATGATTCATAACAGTAGCAAAATTACAGTTATGAAGAGGCAATTAAATAATTATGTGGTTGGGGATCACCACAACGTGAGGAACTGTATTAAAGGATCACTGGATTAGGAAGGCTGAGAACCAGCGCTCTAGACTGAAGGACAGTCAGTCACAACCAACACTCTCTTTATGGACCCTTAGGGACAAGGGGGAAAGAATAGAAGGGGAAGTTGTTTGTATGTGTAAGAGATACAATTAGAGTAAGGCAAAAGACAAGTAGCTATCATGTCCTTCTTGTTGGCTATTTGACTTGAGTTCTAGTTGGAATTTATGTCTTCCTTCCCTTGTTTCCCATTCCATATAATCTGTGGTCCCAGTTTTTCCCAGACTTCTTGTCCTAGTGGGGTATTGGCCTAAGCCTTCATTACTGTGGGCTCCAAGTTCTAGGGTTGTGGAAGCCTTCCCTGGTCTTTGCCTCCGCCTTTTGCAGTAGCAAGGGGCAGTTCAGAGAACAGACTGGCCCTCAGCGAACCTAATCGCTGTCCATTTTCAAGGGCCACCACAAGCATCCCTGGAACCTCAGACCAGTCTCCAATCTAACCCAATGACACTGAGTGTTTCCCCCCTGATAAAAATGTCTCTCTTGAGTCTGCAACCTCTAAGTCAACCCAAATCCCAAAGTCAACACGGTTTAGACTTTAAGCATTGTGGTGGTTTTGAATGAGAATGGTTGACTACTTGGTTTGCAGTTGGTGGAACTGTTTGGGAAGGGTTAGGAGGCATGGCCTTGACAGAGGAGATATGTTAATGGTAGGCTTGATGTTTCAAAAGACTGCCATTCCATGTTCTCTCTCCCATTTCCTACTTTCAGATTAGATGTTCCTGCCACCATGCCTTTGATCTTCCGTCCTGGACTAATTGAACCATAGGCCCAACTGAACACTTCCTTTCATACGTTGTCATGGACACAGTGTTTTGTTATAACAAAACAGAAAATGAACTAATACAGACATCAAACGATTTAAGAAGATTAGTTGTGTAACTTTTATGTTTTATGTCCAGAAGAACTCTTCATGTTTTTAATGTTTTATTTGAGAATGAAGCATTTTGCTCAAATGCTTAAACAGACTGACTAGTTTTGTGTTTCTAAATAAGAATGATAATTGATTCAGGCTTTTGATTACTAGATTGAAATATTCCCACATTTGTAACAAAGTATCGGAACACTTAAGCACACTTAAAGCAGCAGACTTATAAAATTGTGTCATTATAAATCAGACATTCATATCGTTATAAGATTCAACAAGGCTTATTAGATTTACAAGAGTGATACAGATGCTTGGGAACTTTTCGGTTAAAATAGGCATGAGTTATTGTTAAAAGGAAGTCTAATACACCAAATACATCAATCTACTTTAAAATATTTAAAGGCATTTTAACTTGAGTGAAACAAGTTTTACTCGCTTTACAAAACGTAAGATGTATAAATTGAATGTGAGGTAGATGTTGACAAGCCTTTTCAATCGATGGCCAGAGAGTAAATGTCTAAGGCTTTGTGGGTTCTGTTACAGCTATGCTACTCAGTTTGAACAACACAAAACAACTGTAGACACTACGTAAGTAAGTAAATGTGGCTGTGTTCCAACAAAACTTTGCTTATACAAGAGGGCGGCCGGACTCAGCCCACATGCTAGAATTGGACAGCCTCAAAGCTAAAAGACTGAGACGTTTTCAATGTATGTTTTCAGTTTATACTTTACTATGTCAAATGTTAACTATTTTTTTAAAAAGCCAAATGGAACCATCGAATGACTTTTGCAGTCCACACAAGTCACCCTCAAAAGTATCCAAACATCAAAAATTAAATGTGCTCTCTGACTTTGCAGATGATGATGTGAATCCTAACAAAGTAGATTTTGGAGTCTGAGGCCAGGCTTCCATGCCTATGTCACCTACTCAAGTAGCTCAGCTACTGTGTGGGGGGAGGAGGAGGGCGGGGGGGTGTGAGTGTTCATTATTTAACTTTTGATGGTTGTAAATCAAAATCTGTAACTGAAGCTATCTCATAGATTCTTAAAATATTAAAAAGAGACATTATGTGTAAGAATGGACATTGAGAGTCTCTTTAAGAATAGAGTGCTACCATCCCAACTACAATATAAATGCACTTGCAGTCCATCCCCAGAAATGACACGTGTTTAGGGTAAGGTTTTGTTTTGTTTTTGAAAAACCATGTTTACACTCAAATATTCAATATCTTGGTGGTCACTCATCTATAAAGTCCTGCCGGTCAGATTTTAAACTAATGCAACACTCAAAAATCTGTGTCTTTAAGGTACAAATTTAACCTAGGCATCTTATCATTTCAACAGGTACAACAAGTACTTTGTCTGGAAAATCAAATTGGTAAGATTCCTTTTTGCTCTGCTCTTCTGACTAATGTAAAATGGGGAGCAGAAATGAAGGCAAAGAATAGGCAAAGTAACGTGACCATGAAAGTGTGCACAACTTAATTAGATCCCAAAAGAAAGTTGAGGGCAGTTATGATGAACCCCCTTTGTATCCGTAGATCTGCTTGGTCTGTATATTGCAAAGCTCACACAATGTACACTGAGGAAGGTTCCAAACGTGATTTACAGTTCAGAATGCAGCCTCTGGTCGTCTCCAAGTCTCTCGATGTGAACAGTTTGGAATCATGTTTGGAAAAAAATGATCATGCCTTCTGGTTTCTGCCTGCACCAAGAGCTGAGAGCCAGTCGCCAGGAACGCTGACACACCTGAGAGGAGAGGTAAGACAGCTCTTCCTGCTCCGAGCAACCTACCTGGAGCCCTCAGGACACACGAACCCAGGAGCAGTCTGGAACAGGACCCTTCTGGTTTCTGCCTTTGCCTGGAGCTGAGCTGGTCCCCACAGATCTCTGTACCCAAATCCCGTGGAGAAGAGAGCTGGACTCTCAGAAGTGTGGACAATCCTGAGAGCTCAGGGGAGACCACTACTTCTGCTCACATTCCTGGCCCAAGTGGAACCCACCTACTGTGGTCTGGGCACAAGAACCTAGGAGCAGTCAGGGGCATGATCCTTCCAATTTCTGCCTGCACCTGGAGCTGACCCTGTGCCACAGCTCTCTGTACCAAGATTTGGCCAAAAGAAAACAGGTCTACAGGAGTGCTGACACACAGGCTTACAGGAGGGTCAAGCCACTGTCACAGACAACAAGACAAGCTAATACCAGAGACAACTTGATGGCATGAGAGGCAAGCAGAGGAATCTAAGCAACAGAAACCAAGACTACTTGGCATCATCAGAGCCCAGTTCTTCCATGAAAGCAAATACTGGATATCCCAACACACTGCAAAAACAAGAGTTAGATTTAAAATCATATCTCATGATGATGATAGAGGACTTTAAGAAGGACATAAATAACTCCCTTAAAGAAATACAGGACAACAGAAGGAAACAAGTAGAAGCCCTTAAAGAGGAAATACAAAAAATCCCTTAAAGAATTACAGGAAAACACAGGTGAAGGAATTGAACAAAACAATTCATGATTATAAATGCAAATAGAAACAATAAAGAAATCACAAAGGGAGACAACCCTGGAGATAGAAAATACAGGGAAGAGATCAGGAGTCATAGAGGCAAGCATCACCAACAGAATACAAGAGATAGAAGAGAGAATCTCAGGGGCAGAAGACACCATAGAAAACATTGACACAACCGTCAAAGAAAATGTAAAACACAAAAAGCTCCTAGACCAAAACATACAGGAAATCCAGGACACAATGAGAAGATCAAACCTAAGATAATAGGTATAGAAAAGAGTGAAGACTCCCAACTTAAAGGGCCAGTAAATATCTTCAACAAAATTACAGAAGAAAACTTCCCTAACCTAAGGAAAGAGATGCCCATAAACATACAAGAAGCCTACAAAATTCCAAATAGATTGGACCAGAAAAGAAATTCCTCCTGTCACATAATAGTCAAAACACCAAATATACAAAACAAAGAATATTAAAAGCAGTAAGGGCAAATGATCAAGAAACATATAAAGGCAGACCTATCAGAATCACACCAGGCTTCTCACCAGAGACTATGAAAGCCAGATGTCATACAGACCCTAACAGATCACAAATGCCAGCCCAGGCTACTATATCCAGCAAAACTCTCAATTAACATAGATGGAGAAACCAAGATATTCCATGACAAAACCAACATTACACAATATCTTTCAAAAAATGAAACCCTACAAAGGATAATAGGTGGAAAACTCAACACAACGAAGGAAACTACACTCTAGGACAAGAAACTAATCTTTTTTTGCAACCCAAAAGAAGAGAGACACACAAACATGATTCCACCTCTAACAACAAAAATAACAGGAAACAGAGTTGGGAATTTAGCTCAGTGGTAGAGTGCTTGCCTAACAAGCACAAGGCCCTGGGTTTGATCCTCAGCTCTGACACACACAACAACAACAACAACAAAAACCAGGAAACAACAATCACTATTCTGTAATATCTCTTACCATAAATGGACTTAATTCCCCAATAAAAAGGCATAGATTAACAGACTGGATACATAAAGAGGACCTAGCATTCTGCTGCATACAGGAAACACTTACTACCTAAGAGTAAATGGCTGGAAAAAAATTTCCAAGGAAATGGTCTGAAGAAAAAAGTTAGAGTAGCCATTCAAATATCAAATAAAATCTACTTTCAACCAAAAGTCATCAAAAAGATAAGGAAGGACACTTCATATTCAACAAAGGAAAAATACTCCAAGATGAATTCTCAATCCTAAATATCTATGCTCCAATTGCAAAGGCACCTATATTCATAAAAGAAACCTTACTAAAACTCAAATCACACATTGCACCTCACACAATAATAGTGGGAGACTTCAACACCCCACAAACACCAATGGGCATTTAAATCATGGAAACAGAAATTAAACAGAGACATAGATAAACTAACAAAAGTTATGAAACAAATGGATTTAACAGATATTTATGGAACATTCCATCCTAAAACAAAAGGATACACCTTCTTCTCTGCACCTCATGGTACCTTCTCCAAAATTGACCATATAATTGGTCACAAAACAGGCCTCAACAGATATAAGAAGATAGAAATAATCCCATGCATCCTATCAGATCACCATGAACTAGGTCTTCAATAACAACAAAAACGAAATAAAGCACACATACACATGGAAGTTGAACAAAGCTCTATTCAATGATAAATTGGTCAAGGACAGAATAAAGAAAGAAATAAAAGACTTCTTGAAATTATGAAAATGAAAATACAAAACACTGTAACTTATGGGACACAATGAAAGCTGTGCTAAGGGGAAAACTCATATCTCTGAGTGCCTGCAAAAAGAAACAGGAGAGAGCATAGGTCAGCAGCTTGACAGCACAATTAAAAGCTCTAGAACAAAAAGAAACAAATACACCCAAGAGGAGTAGAAGTCAGGAAATAATCAACTCAGGGCTGAAATCAACAAGTAGAAACAGAAAGGACTATACAAAGAACAAAACTAAGAACTGGTTTTTTAAAAACTCAACAAGATAGATAAACCGTTAGCCAAACAAACCAGAGGGCACAGAGAGTGTCTCCAAATTAACAAAATCAGAAATGAAAAGGAGACATAACCAAAAGAATCTGAGGAAATTAAAAAATCTTCAGATCCTATTACAAAAAAGACTATATTCAACAAAACTGCAAAATTTGGAGGAAATGGACAATTTTCTAGACAGATACCAGGTACCAAAG
Source organism: Rattus rattus (assembly GCF_011064425.1). Classification (NCBI taxonomy): domain Eukaryota; kingdom Metazoa; phylum Chordata; class Mammalia; order Rodentia; family Muridae; genus Rattus; species Rattus rattus. The sequence goes on along the minus strand of NC_046160.1, from coordinate 113,283,099 downwards.
TTAAATCAGGAACAAATAAACTATCTAAACAACCCCATAACTCCTAAAGAAATAGAAGCAGTTATTAAAAGTCTCCCAACCAAAAAGAGACCAGGACCAGATGGGTTTAGTGCAGAAGTCTATCACAGAAGACCTCATAGCAATACTGTCCAAATTATTCCACAAAATAGAAAAAGACAGAGCACTACCAAATTCTTTCTATGAAGCCACAATTACTCTTATACCTAAACCACGCAAAGACCCAACAAAGAAAGAGAATTTCAGACCAATTTCCCTTATGAATACCAACGCAAAAATACTCAATAAAATTCTTGCAAATCGAATCCAAGAACATATCAAAACAATAATCCATCATGATCAAGTAGGCTTCATCCCAGGTATGCAGGAATGGTTCAATGTACAGAAATACATTAATGTAATCCACTATATAAACAAACTCAAAGATAAAAACCACATGATCATTTCATTAGATGCTGAGAAAGCATTTGACAAAATTCAACACCCCTTCATGATAAAAGTCCTGGAAAGATGAGGAATTCAAGGCCCATACCTAAACATAGTAAAAGCCATATACAGCAAACCAGTAGCTAACATCAAACTAAATGGAGAGAAACTTGACCCAATCCCACTAAAATCAGGGACTAGACAAGGCCGCCCACTCTCTCCCTACTTATCCAATATAGTACTAGAAGTCCTCTCCCAAGCAATCAGACAAAAAAGAAGGTCAAAGGGATACAAATTGGAAAGGAAGAAGTCAAAATATCACTATTTGCAGATGATATGATAGTATACGTAAGTGACCCCAAAAGTTCTACCAGAGAACTACTAAACCTGATAAACAACTTCAGCAAATTGGCTGGGTATAAAATTAACTGAAACAAATCAGTAACCTTCCTCTACTCAAAGGATAAACAGGCTGAGAAAGAAACTAGGGAAATGACACCCTTTATAATAGTCCCAAATAACAAAATATCTTGGTGTGACTTTAACCAAGCAAGTGAAAAATCTGTATGACAAGAACTTCAAGCCTCTTAAGAAAGAAATTGAAGAAGATCTCAGAAGCTGGAAAGACCTCCCATGCTCATGTATTGGCAGGATAAATATAGTAAAAATGGTGATTTTTGCCAAAAGCAATCTACAGATTCAATGCAATCCCCATCAAAATTCCTACTGAATTCTTCAAAGAGATAGAAAGAGCAATTTGCAAATTCATGTGGAATAAAAAAAAAACAGGAGAGCAAAAACTATACTCAACGATAAAAGAACTTCCAGGTGAATCACTATCCCTGAACTCAAGCAGTATTACAGAGCAATACTGATAAAAATATATATGGTATTGGTACAGAGAAAGGCAGATAGACCAGTGGAATAGAATGGAAGACCCAGAAATGAGCCCACACACCTATGGTCAATTGATCTTTGACAAAGGAGCTAAAACCATCCAATGGAAGAAAGATAGCATTTTCAGCAAATGGTGCTGATTCAACGGGAGGTCAGCATGTAGAAGAATGCAAATCAATCCATTCTTATCACCCTGTACAAAGCTCAAGTCCAAGTGAATCAAGGACCTCCACATCAAACCAGATACACTCAAACTAATAGAAGAAAAACTAGGGCAGCATCTTGAAACACATGGGCACTGGAAAAAATTTTCTGAACAAAACACCAAATGGTTTATGCTCTAAATCAAGAATGGAAATAAATGGGATCTCATAAAACTGCAAAGCTTCTGTAAGGCAAAGGACACTGTTGTTAGGACAAAACTACAACCAACAGATTTGGAAAAGATCTTTACCAATCCTACAACTTATAGAGGGCTTATATCCAAAATATACAAAGAACTCAAGAAGTTAGACTCCAGAGAGCCAAATAACCCTATTAAAATTGGGGTTCAGAGCTAAACAAAACATTCTCAGCTGAGGATTATCGAATGGCCAAGAAGCACCTAAAGAATTGTTCAACATCCTTAGTCATCAGGGAAATGCAAATCAAAACAGCCCTGAGATTCCACCTCACACCAGTCAGAATGGCCAAGATCAAAAACTCTGGCAACAGCAGATGCTGGCGATGATGCGGAGAAAGAGGAACACTCCTCCATTGTTGGTGGGATTGCAGACTGGTACAACTATTCTGGAAATCAGTCTGGAGCTTCCTCAGAAAATTGGACATTGCACTACCTGAGGACCCAGCTATACCTCTCCTGGGCATATACCCAAAAGATGCCCCAACATATAACAAGGACACATGTTCCACTATGTTCATAGCAGCCTTATTTATAATAGCCAGAAGCTGGAAAGAACCCAGATGCCCTTCAACAGAGGAATGGATACAGAAAATGTGGTACATCTACACAAGTGAGTACTACTCAGCCATCAAAAACAATGACTTTAGCAATTTCATAGGTAAATGGATGGAACTGGAAAATACCATCCTGAGAGAGGTAACCAAATCACAGAAAAACACACATAGTATGCACTCATTGATAAGTACCTATTAGCCAATATGCTTGAATTACCCTAGATGCCTAGAACAAATGAAACTCAAGACGGATGATCAAAATGCGGATGCTTCGCTCCTTCTTTAAAGGGGGAACAAGAATACCCTTTGGAGGGGATAGAGAGGCAAAGTTTAGAACAAAGGCAGAGGGAACGCCCATTCAGAGCCTGCCCCACATGTGGCCCATACACATACAGCCACCAAACTGGATAAGATGGATGAAGCAATGAAGTGCAGGCTGACAGGAACCCGGATGTAGATCTCCTGGAGAAGACACAGCCAGAATGTGGCAAAAAAGATAGGCGTAATGCCAGCAGCAAACCACTGAACTGAGAATGGGACCCATTTGAAGGAATCAGAGAAAAGGACTGGAAAGAGCTTGAAGGGCTTGGACCCCATATGAACAACAATGCCAAGCAACCAGGAGCTTCAGGGACTAAAGCCACTACCCAAAAACTATGCATGGACTGACCCTGGACTCCAAACCTCATAGGTAGCAATGAATAGCCTAGTAAGGGCACCAGTGGAAGGGGAAGCCCTTTGGTCCTGCTAAGGCTGGACCCCAGTGAATGGGATTGTTGGGAGGGGTGGTAATGGGGAGGATGGGGGGGAAGCTCATATAGAAGGGGAGGGGGAGTTGAGGGATGTTGACCTGAAACTGGGAAAGGGAATAACATTTTTGAAAATGTAAATAAGTAATACCAATTTAATAAAGATGGAAAAAGATGCACAAGTCTTAAAAAAAAAGTAAATAAAAACCTAATTTAATAAAAGATGGAAAAAAAAGAAAAAAAAGATATACAAACTAGCCAAACTAACTAAAAAGGTAGAAAGACAGCATTCAATTAACAAAATCAGAAATATAAAGAAAAGACATAACGACAGACACTGAGAAATTTTAAAGAATCATTAGGTCATACTTTCAAAGCCTCTGTTTCACAAAAAAAATGAAAATCTAGTGAAATGGATGATTTACCAATCATCAAAAACTAAATCAAAGATCAGGAAAACCATCTAAACAGTCCCATAACCCTAAAAAAAAAAAAAAAAAAAAAAAAAAAAAAAAAAAAAAAAAAAAACAGAAGCAGTCATTTAAAATCTCCCAATAAAAAACCAGGATCAGATGGTTTTTGTGGAGAATTCTACCAGACTTGCATCACCCACCATGACAAGTAGGCTTCATCCCAGGGATAAACAGGTGGTTCAATGTACAAAAATCCATCAACATAATTCATCATATAAACAAACTAAAAGAAACCACATGATCATCTTACTAGATGCTGTAAAAGCATTTGACAAAATACACCCCTTCATAATAAAAGTCTTAGAGAGAGCAGGGATACAAGGCACATAACTAAACACAATAAAAGTCATTCACAGGGGCTGGAAGGATGGCTCTGCAGTTGAAACACTGACTGCTCTTTCAAGAATTATGAGTTATTCCCAGCAACTACATCCTGCCATGCCTTCTGTAACAGATTCTGTATCTCAGAAGCTACAATGTATTCTATCCATTAAATAAATAAAATATTTTTTAAAAAATAGCAATTCACGGAAAGCTGATAGCCAACATCAAATTAAATGGAGAGAAACTTAAAGAATTTGTACTAAACTCGGGGACAAGAGTTTCTACTTTGTCCATATCTGTTCAATATAGTACTAGAAGTTCTGGCTAGAGCAATAAGACAGTTAAAGGAGAACGAAGCTGTACAAATTGGAAAAGAAGAATTCAGAGTGTTGCTATTCACAGATGATATGATAGTGTACATTAGTGACCCCAAAACTTCTACCAGAGAACTCCTACAACTGATAAACACCTCCAGCAAACTGGCTGGATACAAAATTAACTCAAACAAATCAGTAGCCTTCCTCTACACAAGTGATAAATGGGCTGAGAAAGACATTAGGGGAAAAGTACCCATCACGAAAGCCATAAATAACATAAAGTACCTTTGTATAACTTTAATCAAACAAGTGAAAGACCTTCAAGTTTTTGAAGAAAAAAACTTGAGGAAGATATCAGAAGATAGAAAGATCTCCCTGCTCTTGGATTCGTAGGATTAACATAATGAAAATGACCATCTTGCCAAAAGCAATCTACACATTCAATGCAATCCCCATCAAAATTCCAACAGAATTCTTCACAGATATTGAAAGAATAATTTTCAACTTCATGTGGAAAAACAAAAAACCCAGGATAGTTAAAACAATCCAGAACAATAAAAGAACTTCTGGAGTTATCACTGTCTCTGATATTACTATACTACAGAGAAATAATAATAAAAACTGCATGGTATTGGTATAGAAGCAGACAGGTGGATCAATGGAATAGAACTGAAGACCCAGAAATAAACACACATGCTTCTGGACACTTAATTTTTGACAAAGAATCCAAAATGATATAATGGAACAGGGAGAGCAGCTTCAACAAATAGTGCCAGTCTTAACTGGATGTCTGCATGTAGAAGAATGCAAATATATCCATATTTATCACCCCATACAAAACTGAACTGCAAATGAATCAAAGGCCTCTATATAAAACATTGTATCTAATAGAAGAGAAAGTGGGAAACAGCCTTGAATGCATTGGCCCAGGAGAAAATTTCCTGAACAAAACAGCAGTGGTTCAGGCACTAAGGTCAAGAATTAATAAATGATATCTCATAAAACTACAAAGTTTCTATAATGCAAAGGACATTATGGACTGTCAAAAGGACAAAATGGCAGTCTACAGAATGGGAAAAGATAAAGATCTTCACTAACCCTTTATCTGACAGAGAGCTATTATCCAAAATATATAAAGAATTTAAGAAGTCAGACTCCAAAAAAATCCAAATAACCCAATTTAAAAATGGAGTACAGCGCTAAATAGAGAATTCTCAACAGAGGAATCCCTAATGGTCAAGAAGCACTTAAAGAAGGGGAAAGCGGATAACATTTAAAATGTAAATACATAAAATATCCAATAAAAATGTAAAAAAAAAAAAAGGAAAAGAAATGGTCAAAGTCCTTAGTCATCAGAGATATGCAAATCAAAAAACCCGAGAATCTACCTTAAACCAATCAGAATGGCTAAGATCAAGAACTCAAGGGACAAATACGATGTCGAGGATGTGGAGAAAGGGAATATTTCTTCATTGTTGGTGGGATTTCAAGCTGGTACAACCCCTCTGGAAATCAGTCTGGTGGGTCCTCAAAAAATTGTAAATAGTTCTACCTGAAGACCCAACTATACCACTCTTGGGTATATACCCAAAAGACACTCCACCTTACCACAAGGACGCATGCTCCACTGTGTTCATAGCAGCTTTATTCATAATAACCAGAAACTAGAAGCAATCCAGCAGCTTTATTCATAATACCCAGAAACTGGAAGCAACCCAGATGTCCCTGGATGGAAGAATGAATACAGAAAATGTGATACATTTATACAGTGAAATACTATTCAGCTATTAAAAACAAGGACATCATGGATTTCACAGTCAAATGGATGTAACTAGAAAGTATCACCCTGAGTGAGGGAACACAGATCCAAAAGGACATGTATGATGTGTACTCACTAATCAGTGGATATTAGACATAAGGTACAGAATACCCATGATACAGTCCACAGACACAAAAAATTAAACTAGAAGGGAAGCCCAAGGAAGGATACTTAGAACTAAAATACTCACATTCACTTAGAATGGTGAGCCAGATAATCATGGGAGGTAGAGGGAGGGAAGATCCGGGTGTGAGAGGTGAGCGGCAGGAAAGGAATGGTGAGGCAGAATCAGGCATGGGGAGAGGCACGAAAGAGTCTCAGAGGGCCAGGAGAATGTCTGAAAAGCTACAGCTGCTGGAGGTGGGGTATTCATTCTCTGAGAAGTCCTAGAGATCCTGGATGTGAGAGGATCCCAGGAGTCAATGCATGTGATCCTAGCCAAAATGCCCAACACTGGGGATATGGAAAATGAAGAGACTACCTCCAGAACCCCCAGTGGAGGGATGGGAACATCAATCCACCTACAAAATTCTTGACCCAAAATTTGTCCTGTCTTAAAAAACTGCAGGTCAAAGATGGAACAGAGACCAAGGAATGGCTGAGCTGTCCATTTTGAAACCCATCCCATGGGCAGGAACAATCCCTCATACTATTAAGGATTTTATGTTGTGCTTGCAGAGAGGAGCCTAGCACTGCAAGCCTCAGAGAGGCTCTACCCAGCAGCTGACTGAGACAGATGTAGATACCCACAGACAAACGTTTGATGGAGTTCTGGGACCTATGGAAGAAGGGGAAAGGATTTAAGGCAATCAAGGAGATGGCAACCCCACAGGAAGACCAACAGTGTCAACTAACCTGGACACCTGGGAGCACCCAGAGACTGAGCAACCAACCAGAGTATACATGGGCTGGTCTGAGGCTCCTGGCATATATGCAGCAAAAGGTTGCCATATCTGGCCTCAGTGGGAGAGGAAATACCTAATCCTATAGAGACTTGATGCAAGGAAGGGCGGGCAGGTACAAAGGGCACTGCCCTCTCAGAGGCAAAGGAAAGGGAGGAGAGGGGAGGAATTCTGAGAGTGGGGACCAGGAGGGAAGGCGGCATTTGGGCTGTAAATAAATAAATAAATAACTTTAAAAGTAGTTAACAAAGATAAGATGTTACCAATATGGTAGTAAGTAATGAAAGAGAATGAAAAGTTCAGAAATAGATTCAGAGATACCTAGAAACTAACCATAAGAGCTAGGGACGTGGCTTGTATATGGGCTTCAAGCTACTTAGATGGTAAAGGCAGGTGAATTATGTAAGTCTAGGAGTTTGAGACCAGCTTGGGCTACACAGTGAAATCCCTAAGTCAAGTAAATGAGAAAAGAGATGAGGAAACAGCATCACTTCATTAGAAATTGCACATTTGTGAAACTGGTATTACTAGTTATTTCAAATGCAAGACTTTCCTTTGTATCATATAAGTTAAAATAATAAAATAAGATAATTTTATATTATCTCAGCATAGGCAAACTTTCTGAAACAAAATACGTAACTGAATAGTGGCAAAAAAAACATAGATAAGTACATTGGACTTTTTTCAAGAAAAGTTCTCAGACTGTAGCCTAAGCTAGCCTCAAATTCACTAAGTATCCCAAGCTGGCCTCAAACTTAAAGCACTCCTCCTGCTTCAAGCTGGTCAAGATTAGAGGTATGAACCACCAGGCATACCTTGACTATGTTTTGTAAACCTTGATTTGTGTATTGCAAAAATAAGTCACAAACAAGGAGGCATGAAGTAAATAAGTAAATAACGGGTAAGAAATGAAGTCCAAAATTGTATAATAGACTGCAGGATCATTATTAGTCCCAGAAATCCAGGTTTTTAGTGATCAGAGTTGGGGATTAGAATTAAAAGGTAATCATAAAGAATGTTGGTAAAAATTTGGAGAAACAAGTTGTCTCATAATATTATATATATATATATATATATGTTATGCCTGAATGTGTGCCTGTTTACATGCATGCCTGATATCTGTAGAGTCCAGAAGAAGGCATTGGACCACTTGGAACACTGAGTTCCCAAGTGGATGCTGAGAATCAAAAGCTTTTAATCACTGAACCATTTTTCCAGATCCAAGTCATAACTTTGGAGGAAATTTTTATAACATTAAATAAAAAGTTTAAATGTCAGGCAAATAAAATGTCAAAATTAAAAATATGCATGCTTCATGTTCCACAATGAGAAATCTATTCTGCAGAAAAAAAGCATTAATATTTAAGAAAATTTAAGCATAAAATTGCTCAGTACGACATTCCATTTCCAAAAGGAAATAGAAACAAATTGAATTTCTACCAATGAAAGAGTACATGAATAAACTGTAATTTGCTTATTCATGTTTATTCATACACTATGACATTACAGCTATTTTTAAACCTGTTCAAGGAAAAGGCATATCTTCACAATGGAAAACATGGTGGTCACAATTTTAGTTAACCACATTAACAAACTGTTTACAATGGAATGCAGGAATAACACAGGAATGTTCTATCCTTGTAATGTGAAAGAAATGGAAACAAGCAGAATCATCTATGAGTTGGTCTTGCCAAATATAATCAAACCAAAATCTAACCAAACATTTAGGCTTAACTTCTCATTTCCAAAAAATACATGAAATAGAAGAACAAGGGTTAAACTCTGAGGAAATAACCAAACAACCAAGAAATGTGAGCTATTCTGCCAGATAACAGATATAGCTGCTTCCACAGGCCGAGATCAAAGGAGGAAAGACATCTTTGTTAATTTTCAATTGTGATAAGACACCATAACCAAGACAACATAAAAGAAAGAGGGTTTTCAGGGGGAGGGGAGCTTGCTGTTTCAGAGGGTTAGAGTCCATGACCATCATGGTGTGGAGAATGGAATCAGGCAGATATGCATGGTGCTGGAGCAGTTTAATATTAATATTAAGTAAATAACGAGAGTTTACATCTTCATATACAAGACCTGGGAGAAGATCAGGCCCATTACTGGAAACAGCATGGGCTTTTGAAATCTCAAAGCCCATCCCCAGTGACAAGCCTCCTCCAACAAGGCCATACCTCTTAATCTTTCCCAACAGTTCTACCAACTGTGGACCAAGCATTCAAATATTTGAGCCTATGGGGGCCATTTTCACTCCCCACAGGTGGGGAGCTAGAGTATGGTAGCCCACCTACACCTGTAATAGTCTCAGTGTTCATGAGACTAAGACAGGTAAATTCAAGGTCAGAATGGGCAAAAGGCAAGTCTGTCTCAGAAAATGAAAACAAACAATGAGAAACTAATATAAAAGATTCAAGAAACCTAAGACGATTGTAAATATGTAAACCTTTAATAAATTGTGAGTCTATGAAATAGAGCCATGGGGCTTTAGATATGGTTCAGCAATTAGTGTCGCTAGCTGCTCTTCCAGGGGACGTAGGTTCAATTACCAGAACCCACATGACAGCTCTCAACTGTCATGTCACTCCAGTCCTGGGGAATCTGATCCCCTCCTCTAGACTTCAAGCACATTACACACACATGGTACACAGATACACTTACACAGAAAACACCAATACATCAACACACATTTTTTAAAAGTAGCTATAAAGGATTTTTAAATAAATTTGAATATAAACAAAACAGAGACTATAAATAAATTAATTCTGGTGTGTTGTTGCACAGCAGATAACAGTAATATACTTTACATTTCAAAAAGCTACAAGAAAGGATTTTGAAAACTTTCATTGTAAAGAAATGGCAAATGTTTGAGGAGATAAATATATTTAACCCGATTTAAACATCATACAATGAACACATGTATAGAAACACTGCCTAGTCCCCATCAGCAAGTAAAATTTTTATTTTTATGTTTTCAGCGAAAAATAAGTAGTTTTAATAGCTGGGAGTATAACTCAATGATAGACTATTTGTTGGACATGGTGAGGCATTGGGTTCAATCAATTCCCAGCACTCTTAAGTACTATGTTGTTTTGTTTTGTTTTGTTTTGTTTTGTTTTGTTTTGTTTTTCTTTCCCAGCACTACAATTATAACACTAATACAATTAATTTTCAAATATTTTGATTTTTTCTTTTCTAATGTTTCTTTTCTAATGGTGATATTATGGGTATGAATGAAGAGGTTCTTTCTATGACAATAGATGTCATAGTTCTTAATGGTGAAGTATTATAAACTCTAATTTATTCTGTCTCAAATGTTTTATGAGGGGGAAATCCATTAGATCAGTAGTTCTCAACCTGTGGGTCATGACCCCTCTAGGAGTCACATACCAGATATCCTGCATATCAGATATTTACATTATGGTTAATACCAGTAACAACATTACAGTTATGAAGTAGCAATGAAATAATGTTACGGTTGAAGGTCACTACAACACGAGGAACTGTATTAAAGGGTTGCAGCATTAGGAAAACTGAGAAACACTGCATTAGACTGTGCTGAATCACACTGCCATTCCATAAGTCAAAAATAGTTGAGTATTGGCAATTTTACATGGTTTAGCCTAACAAACTGGGGGAAAGCACCAGCAAAATGCAATAAAACCTTAACAATGGTTAAACCTAGACAACAGTGCTATAGGAATCTATTTTACTATTATTTCAATTTTTTACTTCAATAAAGATTGAAGAAAAATAAAACATGTCTATGTATTGGCCTAGATAGAAAGATAATATATTGTTTCTATTTTTTAATACTTTGTTTCATCTACATACAGAATGAATTTTGGTCATTTTCACATCTCTTGCCCTTTAATCCAGGAACTGGTTCTGTGAGAAAATCAACAGGATAGATGAACTATCTTAGCCAGACTAACCAGAGGTCACAGAGAGTGTATCCAAATTAACAAAATCATAAATAAAAAGGGAGACATAGCAACAGAATCTGAAGAAATTTAAAAAAAATCAGATGCTATGACAAAAGCCTATATTCAACAAAACTGGAAAATCTGGAGGAAATGGACAATTTTCTAGACAGATACCAGGTACCAAAGTTAAATCAGGAACAAATAAACTATCTAAACAACTCCATAACTCCTAAAGAAATAGAAGCAGTTATTAAAAGTCTCCCAACAAAAAAGAGACCAGGACCAGTTGGGTTTAGTGCAGAATTCTATCAGACCTTCATAGAAGACCTCATACCAATATTTTCCAAACTATTCCAAAAAAATAGAAACAGACATGGCACTACCAAATTCCTTCTATGAAGCCACAATTACTCTTATACCTAAACCACACAAAGACCCAACAAAGAAAGAGAACTTCAGACCAAGTTCCTTTATGAATATTGCTGCAAAAATACTCAATAAAATTCTTGAAAAATTAATCCAAGACCATATAAAAACAATCAAACATCATGATCAAGTAGGCCTCATCCCAGAGATGCAGGGATGGCATGATATATGGAAATCCATCAACCTAATCCACTATATAAACAAACTCAAAGATAAGAACCACATGATAATTTCATTAGATGCTGAGACAGCATTTGACAAAATTCAACACCCCTTCATGATAAAAGTCCTGGAAATATCAGGAATTCAAGGCCCATATCTAAACATAGTAAGAGGAATATACAGCAAACAAGTAGCTAACATCAAACTAAATGGAGAGAAATTTGAAGCTGTCCAACTAAAATCAGGAACTAGACAAGGCTGCCCACTCTCTCCCCACTTACTTAATATAGTAGTTGAAGTTCTAGCCAGAGCAATCAGACAAAGAAAGAAGGTCAAAGGGATACAACTTGGAAGGGAAGTAGGCAAAATATCACTATTTGCAGATGATATGATAGTATAATTAAGTGACCCCAAAAGTTCTACCAGAGTACTACTAAGCCTGATAAACAACTTCAGCAAAGTGTTGCGGTATAAAATTAACTCAAACAAATGAGTGGCCTTCCTGTACTCAAAGGATAAACAGGCTGAGAAAGAAATTAGGGAAATGACACCCTTCACAATAGTCACGAATAATATAAAATACCTCAGTGTGACTGTAACCAAGCAAGTGAAAGACCTCTATGACAAAAACTTCAAGTCTCTGAAGAAAGAAATTGAAGAAGATCTGAGAAGATGGAAAGAACTCCCATGCTCATGGATTGGCAAGTTTAATATAGTAAAAATGGCCATTTTGCCAAAAGCAATCTACAGATTCAATACAATCCCCATCAAAATTCCTACTCAATTCTTTATTGAGTTAGAAAGAGCAATTTGCAAATTCATTCAGAATAACAAAAAACTCGGGATAATGAAAACTATACTCAACAATAAAAGAACTTCTAGGGGGACTCACCATCCCTGACCTCAAGCAGTATTACAGAGCAATAGCGATAAAAACTGTAAGGTATTAGTACAGAGACAGGAAGATAGATCAGTGGAACAGAATTGAAGACCCAGAAATGAACCCACACACTTATGGTCACTTGACAAAGTAGCTAAAACCATCCTATATAGAAGAAAGATCTGTCTTCAACAAATGGTGCTGGTTCAACTGGAGGACAGCATGTAGAATAATGCAAATTGATCCATTCTTATCACCCTGTACAAAGCTTAAGTCCAAGTGGACCAAGGACCTCCATATCAAACCAAATACACTCAAACTAATAGAAAAAAATGGGGAAGATTCTCAAACACATGGGCGCTGGGGAAATTTCCTGAACAAAACACCAATGGCTTATGCTCTAAGATCAAGTATCGACAAATGGGACCTCAAAAAACTGCAAAGCTTCTGTAAGGCAAAGGACACTGTCATTAGGACAAAATGGCAACCAACACATTGGGAAAAGATTTTACCAATCCTACATCCAATAGAGAGTTAAGTCCAAAGAACTCAAGAATTTAGACTCCAGAGAGCCAAATAACCCTATTAAAAATGGGGTACAGAGCTAAACAAAAAATTCTCAGCTGAGGAACATTGAATGGCCAAAAAGCACCTAAAGAAATGTCCAACATCCTTAGTCATCAGGGAAATGCAAATCAAAACAACCCTGAGATTCCACCTCACACCAATCAGAATGGCTAAGATCAAAAACTCAGGTGACAACAGATGCTGGCGAGGATGTGAAGAAAGAGAAACACTTCTCCATTGTTGGTAGGACTGCAAACTGGTACAATCATTCTGGAAATCAGTCTGAGGGTTCCTCAGAAAATTGGACATTCCATGACCTGAGGACCCAGCTATACCTCTCCTGGGCATATACCCAAAAGATGCTCCAACATACAACAAAGACACATGCTCCACTATGTTCATAGCAGCCTTATTTATAATAGCCAGAAGCTGGAAAGAACCCAGATACCCTTCAATAGAGGAATGGATTAAAAAAATGTGGTACATCTACACAAGTGAGTACTACTCAGCCATCAAAAACAATGACTTCATGAAATTCATAGGCAAATGGAATGAACTAGAAAATATCATCCTGAGTGAGGTAACTCAATCCAAAAATCACATATGGTATGCACTCTCAGATAAGTAGATATTAGCCAAAACCTCAAATTACCCAAGATGCAATCCACAGACTCCAGGAAGCTCAAGAAGGATGACCAAAATGCAGATGCTCCCACTCCTTCTTAAAAGGGGGAACAAAGGGCTGGAGAGATGGCTCAGCTTAAGAGCACCTGACTACTTGTCCAGAGGTCCTGAGTTCAATTCCCAGCAACCACATGGTGGCTCACAACCATCTGTAAATATATCCGATGCCCTCTTCTGGTGTATCTGAAGACAGCTACAGTGTACTTATATATAATAAATGAATAAATTTTTTTAAAAAGGGGGGGGACAAAAATATCCATAGGAGGGATATGGAAGCAAAGTTTAGAGCAGCGACTCAAGGAATGGCCAGTCAGAGTTTTCCCCACATGTGGCCCATATATATACAGCCACCAAAACTAGATAAGATAGATGAAGCTAAAATAAAAAGTGCATGCTGAAAGGGACCGGATATAGATCTCTCCTGAGAGACACATCCAGAGCATGTCCAATACAGAGGTCAATGCTAGCAGTAAACCACCGAACTGAAAACAGGACCCCCTTTGGGTGAATTAGAGAAAGGATTGAAGGAGTTGAGGGGGCTTGCAACCCCATAAAAACAACAATGCCAAGCAACCAGAGCTTCCAGGGACTAAATCACTACCCAAAGACTATACATGGACTGACCCTGGGCTCCAACCTCATAGGTAGCAATGAATATCCTAGTAAGAGCACCAGTGGAAGGGGAAGCCCTTGGTCCTACTAAGACTGAACCCCCAGTGAACGGATTGTTGGGGGAAGGGCGGTAATGGGGGGAGGATGGGGAGGAAGCCCATATAGTAGGGGAGGGAGGGGTTAGGGATGTTGGCCGAAACCGGGAAGGAATAATAATGAAATGTAAATAAGAATACTCAAGTTAATAAAGATAAAAAAAAGAAAAAAATTTTAAAAAAAAGAAATACAGTTTGTACAAAGCCACAGAATAAGTGAACTTTAAGCTGTGTGAAATAAAGAAAACAAGAAAGGACAAATGTTATACATTCTATTTATCTAAAGGCCTGAAGAGCAGTCAAATTCACTAAAAAAGAAACAGGGTGATGGTTGGCAATGACAAGAGAGGACGATTCTGCAATCAGTGCAGAATTCAGCCTAGGCACAGACAGAGTTCTGCGGCTCAGCCATGACAATGATGGCACTGAGGTGCTAAAGCACTCAGTGTCAGTGAATTGCAGGATGAAAAGGGTTAAAATGGTGAATTTTATGCAATGTATATTTTCTATAATAAAATAAAATGGAATATAAAAATCCTTCATAATAAAAATATATCAATTTCAATTGTGTACTTTACTGAAATTTGAGGAACATTCCCTTTAGTGTTACAATAGGGCCCAAGAAAACACAGTGTATCTCACCTGGGGTAGTGACACACACCTTTAATACCGGCACTCAAAAAGCAGAGGCAGTCTCTGAGTTTGAGTCCAGCATGTTCTACAGTCTGAATTGCAGGACAGCAAGAGATCCACAGAGAAACCCTGCCTTCCAAAACAAACAAACAAAAGAGCGTATATATACACCTTAATCCCAGCAGGAAAGAGACAGCTGCAGTTGGAGCTCAGTGAGTTCTCGGTCCAGATCATTCAGAGTTCCAAAGTGCGCCCCCATTTCGATAGATTACGTAGATACTTAGGTAGGGTAGTTAGGTAGATAGATGGATGGAGAGAGAGAGAGAGAGAGAGAGAGAGAGAGAGAGAGAGAGAGAGAGAGAGAGAGAGAGCACAGTCGTGACTGCCTAGACAAGACCTGGGAGAAGATCTAGCTTTTCTACATTCTGTCCTGTCCCTTCTGGCCTCCTCACAGGTACCAGGCACACATATGGTGCCTAGATCCACATTCAGGCACACAGTCATACACATAAAAATAAATAAAATCTCAAAGAAATAATATACTATATTTTATATACTATATATATGTGCTATAATTTTCTTCTTTGGTTTTATTTAATTTTCTTCTTTGGTTTTCTTTTTGTCTAATAGAAGAGTCAAAACTATAAAGGCCTTTTGTGTTCTCTCTGATTCAGGAGAGACCGACTCTAAAGCATCTCCAGGCTCCAACTCCTATTTTGATTTTATGAAAAATGAATTCCCTTTACCTTCACACACACTCTAGACAGTCGTGTGATTCCAAAACTTGTTAATACTACACACAAATGCTTTCACCATCTGATGGAGATATTTTAAGGTTGACTTTTTCTCAAAGGGAATGAAATATAGGCAGGATATTGTAAACTGAATCATATCTGGGCATATTTCAACACCCCTGACACAGCCACTGGCAAAAATGTTCTAATACCCTGGTAACAAAATGCAGTTCAGCTCCATTGCCTCTGCCTCCCAGCGTACTTCTTAACCTGCAACACCAAATGATATGAATGCTAGATGCATGTCTGCAAGGAATATGATGCAATGATCGTATTCTACAATTCCATTATGCTATAATTAATCTTAATTACATATTCAATCCTGCCTGAATTAAAAGACTCACATAACTTGAATCCTATGTCGCCTATAATTCTACTGTGTTATTTTGACAAATATAAAGTAATAAATCTTCTAAGGCAATATGGTGTTTTTGGAGAGATCAACTGTGGTCATCCCAGGGTATTCTTTTACTGAAAGCAGCATTTTGTGTCCCTGTTTTCCAGTCCCAGCCTCAGTGCATGGGAAAGGAAACGCTGATTACTTATCCAGTCACCTGACAGAAGGGGCGGCTCTCGTCCTTCTTCGTGTGTTTGTGTTTCTCTTTAGTGTTCTGAAGCTTGACTAGGGACTTGGCATTTGCCTCCTTTTCCATGTATCATTGTGAGAATTTCCTGGGTTCTCTTTCAATCTTCCCCCTCTTGCTTTCACAGGCACTTATTAACCTTCTTGGAGCTTCTCCAGGCACACCCAGTAACTCCTACAGAGCAAAGGATCTTCTTAGAAGGCGGAAAGCTGCACCCACGGCAGCCCCTTTATTGTGGTACAATATAGACACAGCCGGTATTATCTGTAAGGACAATATCATGAGATCATTTTCCACTTGCACCTACTGAGCTATAGTGCAAATGGGAGGTTTTTCCCTTGGCTTTTTCCAGACAGGGTTTCTCTGTGTAACAGCCCTGGCTGTTCTGGAACGTGCTCTGTAGATCAGGCTACCTCGAAACTCACAGAGATCAGCCTGTGCCTCCCAAGTGCTGGGATTAAGATGTTGACCACTGGCTGCCCAGTAAAAAATAGGGATTTTAAATATTTTCCAGAGCTAGAAATCAGAATCTAATCCCATATTACTTACGGCAAAGAAGTATCTGAACTAGTAGGAAAACCTTGTTCTTTAGAAAACATAAGAACCTCCATAATGGCCTGTGGACTTTGGCTGGACACATTTTGGCCCTGAAAAGGACAAGTTTTGCTTATTTGGGGAACAGAATAACAACAAAAAAGTTAATTAAAAACACCACCTACAATGGAGTCTGGCGAAAGTGCTGTGTTCTGTTATATGGAGCAAAGGAACCGAAGTGAAAGCAAAAAAAATGATGAATGCTTTCCTGTACAGGGAGGAATGCACTCTCTAGACAGCTGCAGTAGGAAAGACAATTAAGTACTGCAAAAGCTCGAATCTGGGAGAGTTCGTATGAAAGTTTAAAGCATCCTATGCAACTCAGGGACATATCTGCATCCTTCCTGGAGGTTATTGTGACCCGGAACATCAATTCCATGCAGGGATTCTTATGACCTCAGAGAAAAGCATGAACTTAGCCTCTTCTTGATTTTCCTGCTCTTTCCAGAAAAACCATTGAAGCATTAAGTCTCCCAGGCAATGGCACAGGCCTTTAATCCCAGCAGTCAGGGAGCTAGAGGCAGTTGGGTTTGGGAGTTCAAGGCCAGCCTGGTCTACATAGCTAGTTTTAGGACAGCCAAAATTACACAAATCCTGTCAACCAAAAAAAAAAAAATGAGAGAGAGATACCATAAAGAGATTTTGTCCTTCTGAGTGTGGTGCAGATAATTTTTTCCCAAAGAGATATTAGAAAGGGACCTGTATATAACCATCCTGTCACCTAATTTATACATAAGTAAGGAAACTCTTGTGCCATTATTTTTTTTAAAGATTTACTTATTTAATGTATGTGAGTACACTGTAGCTGTCTTCAGACACACCAGAAGATCTCATTACAGATGGTTGTGAGCCACCATGTGGTTGCTGGGATTTGAACTCAGGACCTCTGGAAGAGCAGTCATCGCTCTTAACTGCTGAGCCATCTCTCCAGCCCTCTTGTGCCACTTCTTCTCTCCTTTTTCCTTTCTCTTTTCTTCTCTCTCTCTCTCTCTCTCTCTCTCTCTCTCTCTCTCTCTCTCTCTCTCTCTCTCTCCAGAGTCTTTACACATAATCGTGACTGTCCTAGAACTCGCTGTATGTACCAAGCTGGACTTCAGTTCACAGAGATCTGCCTGCATTTGCCTTGAGTGCTGGGACTAGGGACCTGTGCCACCACAGCAGACTTAATATATCACCTCTTATCTGAATCCTAGTTACATCAGAGCAGTGGGCTTGTGAAAATTTAATAAGCTGTACACTTACATATGCATACTTTTCTGTCTTTACGTAACACTTTACTTTTTTCATATTTATTTTATGTGTATTAATGCTTTGTGTTTTGCCTATTTGTATGTATGTGCACAATATGCATGGCTGGTACCCTCAGAGGTCACATGTAATGTCATAGTCCCTGAAACTGAAGCTACAGATACTTGTAAGCTGCTGTGTGGGTGCTAGAAATTAAACCTGGGTCCTGTATAATAACAGTAAGGGCTCTTAATCACTAAGCAATCTCTCCAACCCCAAGTGTACTATACTTTAATTAAAGGTTGCTTTTGTGGCTGGTGATATGTAAAAGCATTTGCCACCAAGTGTAGAGACCTAATTTGAGAAAGGACAGAACTGATTCCTGAAAGTTGTCCTTTGAACTCCACATATGGGCCATGGCACACACCTAAGGGTGGGAGGTAACGAAAAGATGTTTTTTAATATTGCTTCCAATTCCTTTAAAAATAATTCAAATGGCAGCCCTTATTAAAGCTGTAGCTGCTTCCACATAGCTGGTGTGGTCAAACACAAGTCCCAAGTAACAGTTTTCCTTAACTGTCATGGTTCCATTTGCAGTAGCACATCTGTAAGAAAAGACAGTTCTACCTTGACATTTCTGAGAGGTGGCCAGAGATGGCTGTTAACACTGGATACTCTCTACAAATGTTGAGTCCCAAACATGAGGTGAGCATGAAGCAGTTTGCTGAGCCCAAGAGCCAGCACAAAGGGGCAGTTGCAAGTATGTTCACCCTGGAAGCATCTAATAGTACATAGAAATGTTTTGGGTCGCTGTCCTGTAAGCTAAGGTCAATCAGACCATTATGCTTCTGAGGTCCAGGTGCCGGACATTGTGGATAATTGAATTGGCGTAAAAAGAAATGAACTGAGAATTCAAAATGGTATTTTTAAAATTTAAACTATTGTTTTTCGAATTAGAAAAATAAAAAATAAACGTTGAGAATTTAGATAAAAATGGGTGGTAGTACAATTTTTAGTTTCCCATTTGCCTTTTTCTCATCTTTAAATGTATCTTGCATACGTATGTGTATGTGGACCAGACATGCATGCTCCAAGGAGAACAAATGGAAATGAGAGGACAACTGGCAAAGGCTGACTCTCTCCTTCCTCCATGGAGGTTAACAGGAATGGAATTTGGTTGTCAGCTTTGGTGACAACACCCTTATCTGCCGAACCATTTTTGCCTTTTTGATTTTGGGTTTTTGTTTGTTTGTTTGTTTGTTTTTGGTTTTGGTTTATGTTTTTTTTTTGATTTTTCAGACAGGATAGCCCTGTCTGTCCTGGAACTCACTCTGTAGACCAGGCTGGCCTTGAATTCCGAGATCTGCCTGCCTCTGCCTCCCCAGTGCTGGGATCAAAAGTATGTGCCACCACTGCCCCAATCCATTTCCCTTTTGAAACATATAGATGCTAAGTATTTTCCCCTACTCTTGAAAAAAAAATTGCTGACATTTTGTTCTATATTTTATTTTATTTTATTTTGAGACAGAATCTCAGGTAGCCAGGGTTGGCATTGAACTCACTGTGTAGTTAATGATAACTTTGAACTTCTGATCCTCCTGCCTTTGCCTACTAAATAATGGCTCATGCCACCATGCCCAATTTCTATGGTGCTGGGGATCCAACCTAGGGCTTCACGTATTGTTAGGCAAGCATTCTACCACTCAGCAGCATTCCCAAGCCCATCTGACATCTTTTCCCAGGTCCTTTACTTTCCCATTGTTTTTCTTGCCCATACACTTTTAGATACTTGGAAACTGTAGGTTACCAGGTCTTTTCTATACCAAAGTTAAAACAAGTACCTCAGGGTTCTTTATTTTCTATTTTTTTTTCTGGAGCTGAGAACCGAACCCAGGGCCTTGCGCTTGCTAGGCAAGTGCTCTACCACTGAGCTAAATCCCCAACCCCTCCGGGTTCTTTTCTTAAACCACTATATTGAGTCACATTGTTGACCAAAAACAGCTATAAAAATTGCACTAAATAAAAAATGTAAGTGTTTAAAAGTCTCACTCCCAGGGACCAGAGAGATGTTCGGGTCTTAAGAGTAGGGGTTCAATTCCCAGCATCCACATGACAGCTCACAACCATCTGTAACTCACGGTTCCAGGGGATCTGACTCCCTCTTCTAACTGCCACTCACGCCAGGCACACATGATACCCACACATTTGAACAGGCAAACATTCATATACATAAAATAAATCTAAAAAAAATATTAAGTCACAATCATAAGCCAGCAAGATGGCTCAGCAGGTAATGGCGCTAACCAACAAGTGTGAAAACTGCATGGGAGAAGAGAACTGCCTCAAGCCATGGTACACTCAGAGAGAGAGAGAGAGAGAGAGAGAGAGAGAGAGAGAGAGAGAGAGAGAGAGAGAGAGAGAATAAATATGAAGGAGAAAACTTTTCGCTCTCACTCATGTTTCCTCTCCAGCAGCTGAGAACCCTTTCATTTTATAGGGAACATGTACTTCTTTTGAAAGCCATTGGTACTGACTCGTTACCCTTTCTGTGATGAAGTCATGAATCTTTAGTTGGATGTCTTTGTAGATAACAAACAACTGTGTTTGCAAGACATCTTGGAAGTGAGTAATGATCACTTAGCCTGCTCAGAACTCCATAACTCAAGACTGACTGAAGTCAATAAATAGTGGAAAGAAGTGGGTATTGTGGCATGAAGACTGTTTATATGTTGTACTGGGTTTGTGTTCATTTTCCACGAATCTTACTAAGGAGACTTGGGAGATTTGACTGTTTTCTGTTTCGGAGATTCTCCTCACCTAGAGAGCTATCTCTAAACAGTGAGCTGCATGGCTCTAACATATCATATGTGCCTCTGTGAAGTGAGGGGCACAGACAATGGCAGCACAAAGATATATTAAAAAATACATAATGTAACTTGTCTTAATATACTTTTCTGAGTCTAAAAATATGCCAGACCAAAAGAAACATATTTACATAAAAAGCAGACAAGGTCAAATAACAAAGAAAGCCCTTAATTAGTTGTAATCAACTTTAATTTGCATACCGTATATAATTCCTAAATGATTGTTAATAATAACTTTATATAATGGACTTCCAATTTTCATGAAAATGGCACATTTTGATAAGCAGACACAAAACCCTAGTACTAATAAGGTTTAATTTGCATACATTAGACTGATTATCCAAACAAAAGGATTACAGTATTACTTCTCCATACCTTTATGTCCTTATTATGCACATTTATTAACTTCACAAAAGCTAGCTGTTAGTGACAAACAATAGCCACGGCGGAAAGAGAAATCGACAGAATGAATAAAGTACATTTTACGGATAAGGAGCAAAGTTTATCCATCAGAGATGCCAAATTTAACTGTTTGCTAGTTAAAAGGGCCAGAATTTCACAAAGAGTGCCTCGTCATTTGAATAAAACAGCTTGTTTTTGTGACCTGGAAAAAAAATGCCCTAACACATCACTCGAATTTAATAATGAATTTATCTCAAGCTAAGAAGCCTCCTCAACACCACAGTTTGCTGAGAATTCACGAACAGCCACAGAATTAAGCTTTAAATATGTGGTTCTAGGGTGCAGCGTTAATAAATATATTTCAACAAGCTTAGTTTTCAGCCGAGTAAATAATAATATAGGTGGCATTAGTATTGATATCGGTTCCTAATGGTATCATTTATACCCTGCAATTAAAGTTTAAGCACTAAATAAAGCATTATTAGGAGATCTGGGTTGGCTTTTCTTATATGTGAACACAAATGAAGCTCATGAGTGTTTGGATAAGAGCCAAAAAACTTGAAACTTAACCACAAGCTACTTCCGGGGGTTTTCCTAGTGTTTTTGCTACTTGGCAAGATACAGAATTAGAACACCAGGAAATGATTTCCAAAGAAGGCAGAGGAAAATGGAAGCCACAGGAATTGAACTAAACTCCACAATGTTTCACTCTGACCCCTAACATATAACGTCAAAGATAAGAACCATCTGCTAGAAATGTGTCTGTCTGAATATCCAGTGAGGGTTTCACTAGCTTTGTGCTAAGTAAAAGGAAGAGTTCAGTTTGATCCCCAGAAAGCATGGTAGAAGGACAGTCAGAGACCACACCACAGTTTTCCTTTAACTTTCACATGTGAACTATAGCATGCATGAATACACACACACACACACACACACACACACACACACACACACACACTCACGCACATGAGAGACAGGGAGGGAGAGGGAGAATTACTGAAGGACAAATGACTTTAAATGTTCCCACGTTCCTTGTAAACTGTTATTCCCTGTTCAGAGTTTCAAAATACTACCAAGGGCTGAATGAAGGAGACACATTTAACTGACAGCCTATATGGAACAGAATGCTCTGAAATTCCTATGACATTTTCAAAGCCCAGAAAATAGATGACTCAAATAGCACACTCAATGTCCACTTATTAAATATTTGGACAAGAAGTACTAGATCAGGGATGACAACTCTGACAAGTGGCTTCCCTCCTCTGCAAATTTCTCAATTTGTCTGAATCAAGCACTCTAGGTCCTAGAATCATCCAACCGATATTCAACCAGTATAAAAGCAGAAAGCTATGGGGCCAGTTCAGCAGATAAATGCACCTGACCTACACTCCTGACAACCTGAGTTAGGTTCCCAGAAAACACATAAAGGTGGATAGAGAGAACCAACTTCACAAAGTATCCCTCCGACCAATATATGCATGCCATGTCATGTGCTCTCCCATATACACATCAAGCACACACATGCAACACACTTTTTTAAAGAATGGAAGGCTAATGAAAAGTCCTGTTCACCTAGTAGAGTGGTACACACCAGATGACAGCACTTCGGAGACTAAGACAGCAGGATCATTTGAGCCGAGAGGTTGAAAAATATCCTGAGCACAATACCCTATTCAAAGTGTTTGTCTGGGGTGGGGGGCTGTCATTACTTTATGTGCTTATTTAAAAATGATTTCAAACTGCATGGACAAGTAGTAGTAAATAGGCCTCTAATATACAACATAAGAATCACTGTACAGAATCTATAAAAAAAATAACAAAGCACTAATGCTGGATCCATACGTAATATACGTAATAAACTTTACAAACTGCATGGACAAGTAGTAGTAAATAGGCCTCTAATATACAACATAAGAATCACTGTACAGAATCTATAAAAAAAAATAACAAAGCACTAATGCTGGATCCATACGTAATATACGTAATAAACTTTAAAATACTTCAAAAAGACAGGCATTGTAGTGCAATCCCACACTATTCTCATAGTAGAAACCTAACTGTAATCCTAACATTCTGGAAGCTGAGAAGGAGGACCCTTGAGCCCAGGAGTTCAGGACCATCAATCTGGGCAGCATAAAGAGACACTGCCTTAAAAAAATAAAATAAAAACAATATAAAATAAAAATAAACATAAAAAAATAAAACATTCCCAGTGCAGCAAGAATTCAGTGTTTTGAATGTCCAGTTACCAAGCCAGCATAAAACAGTGGTAGTTACCAGCCCAGAGTCCACATCAGACTGTATCCAAGACACAAAGGTTGACTTCAGCAGGGTTGCCTATATACAGAACACAGGATTTGGGTCCAGAAAATAACTAACTATATATATACTACCCTAATGTGATTTATCCAAAAGCAATTTTCAGACAGCAACCTACTTTAAGCAAATTCAAAAGTTTGGCATACTAATCATTTTCTTTCAGCATCAACTGTCTATATATGTAGATTTTCAAAACGGGAATACTCTGGCCCTATCCAGCTAGGAGCAATATTCCTTTTAGCCAGGAGGAGAGCTAGAGTGAAGATGGATTCCTCTCTCCCTAGCAGCTGTTCTTTTTTGCTTTTCCATCCAGGCCCACTGAGTGGGAGGCTGGGCTTTTGGACCCAGCACAAAACATAATACAACAAGTCAGGAAATGTAGTCTCCAGGCAGGAACATAAGTTCCATTAGCATTTCCTTTGCTCAGACTGATAGTGCACACTCCCAAAAGAAACAAATTCACACTCCCAATTCTCTCTCTCCCTTTTCACTGCTCATTGTGGGAGAGAAATAAAGATCTCTTTGTCAATTCAGATGTGCTGCTCTTCATGTGCCACGCTGCAGATCAGGGAGCACTTGAGATTATGCAGAGAACAAAGGCCAGCTTGCCTGCTTACCTGATTACTGAGAAATGTCCATCTGTAGCAGTGTCTTCTCAGAGTACATCAGCTGCCACCGTGATTCAATCACATTCCAGCGAGACTTCTCAAAAAGGTATGAAACCCACCTCAAACTTACAAAGGTAACAAAAAAAAAAAGGCAAAATGAAAACATATGTAAATTAATGTCCTGGTTATCTCACCCACCATTTCCCAAATCATTCCAGCCTAAAGGGGCTAGCTAGAGCTTGTAGCCAGACTCCAAATGAGTCATAGGAAACATTCAAATTCTGTGCATACCATTGAATCTCATCTGCTTGCATGAGAATATAAATGCACTGTACATTAGTTTGCTTGGGATATGACGCTGCTGAATCTACCATCTTTTGTGTGTCAATTCCCCTAGTTAATATTTTCATTGGCTTTCAGTAAAGACCTGTCCAGTCTTCTTGTCACCCATCGGACCTTTCTTCCCTAAGACTCGTAATTCGAATTACCTAATCAAGGTTCAGAAGGCTAGAACAAAGCAAATCCTTCTGCTGAATTTGCAAATGTACTTTGAAAGCAAGGAAAGGAACTGGAGATGGTAAGTTTTATACTTACTATTTTCTTTTCCTTCACTCAGCCCAAGATATTAAAATGAGATGTGGTTATGGTGTATCCAATTGAATGAGATTGTATAGGAAAAGTCATTTTACATACACATATCTCATGTCATTGTACCAATTTGATACCGTAATTATATATCCACGGATGTGTTATCTCTACTTAGAGTTCTATATTATTCTTGGGGTTTGCCTGTTATCCTGAAATAACTATCAAAAGCACCCATATACTCCAATATTTCTTGTTTGGTCAATAAATTATATAAATCACTGACACCATTTAACATCACTAGTATAAAAATAAGCATTGGGCAACGTTACTTAAGAGTTAAGTAAGTTTAATAAGAGTTCTTGAGTTCTAGAATAGTTAAATTTCATATTGCTATGCTGCATTAATGCTCATATCAACTTCCCATATTGCTGCTTTATGTTGTTGTTTCAAATTTTTTTAATTTTTATTTTGCAGTATAGGACATGGAACCCAGGGCTTCATGCACACTTGATGTTAACCATGGTCATGCCATTTTGTAAGGTGCCTCCACTTTGATTAAACCATGGCAATTCTATAAACTCAAGTAACTTATTTTTCTAAATTCTTGCCCACGACTGGCCTTATTTCTCTAACTGGCCTATCAATAGCTATCTATTCATGTCAAAAATGGAAAATTTTCAATTCCCTTACCCGTTTCCATTTTCTGCCCTATAACCACCCCAAGCTAGTCTACAGGAAGACTATGGGCCCTGATTCCTTACAATAGAGTCCCTCCTTCCACGGGTCTTTTCTCAATAAAGCCCTGCTGTCATTTTCTCAATCAAAGCCCTGCTTTGATTTCCCCTGAATCTGTCTCTATTTATCACTGACCTTATACTAGGCAAGTGTTCTACCACTGAGTTAGACATTCAAGCCCTTTCTTGTTTTGTTTTGGTTTTTGTAAGATTTTTTATATATATATGAATACACTGTAGCTGTCTTCAGACACACCAGAAGAGGGCATCAGATCCCATTACAGATGGTTGTGAGCCACCATGTGGTTGATGGGAATTGAACTCAGGACCTCTGGAAGAGCAGTCAGTGCTCTTAACCGCTGAGCCATCTCTCCAGCCCAAGCCCAAACTTTTAAATACTTCTGCTCCTAAGCATTTTGGATAAGGAAGACTTAATTTGTAAATATTGCTCACTTAGCCCTTATATTGGATTTTGTGGCACTACCCACAAACAACAGCCACTAGACTTTTCCTTTATTCTTTTAGTTTACTTTTGAATTTAACTTTTAAAATTGTGTTTATTTTATGTATATGACTACTTTGTCTACATGTCTGTGTATCATTTTGCATGCATGCTACCCACAGAAGCCAAAAAGGGCATTAGATTTCTCTAGCACTGGAGTCACAGATGGTTGTGAGCCAGCCTGTGAGTGCTTGGAATTAAATCTTGGTCCTCTGGAAATGTTCTTAACCACTAAGATATCTTCCCAGCCTCTGAACATTTTCAGATATGGTCTTACTATATTGTTAAGGCTAATTTCATTATTCCTGAGCTCAGTGAGGTTCCTACCTCAGTCTCCATTACAGGCGTGCCCTACTATACCTGGCTTTTCTTTTTGATTAGCATGTAATCGGTGTGGATATTAGTGGGGCAGAACTGTACTATTTCAATACATGTGCCCAGAGTATATTCACCAAATCAGGGTAATTATCTTACATTTTTCTTACTGTTTATTTTGCCTTTCTCCTCTGTGTGTGTGTGTGTTTATTCATATGTATATGTGGGTGCATGTGGACACCAGATTTATGTCAGGAATCATCTTCATTGATTTTTCTATTTCATTAATTGAGGCAGGTTTTCTCAATCAAACTCGAGTTCATCAATATGGCTGGTCTTCCTAGCCAGCTTGTCTATGTCTCTAGCTTCTGAGGCTGAGCTGTCATGTCCACCTAGAATGTGAATATCTATGGATCTAAAGCACTTGAACTGTTCAGCCTTCTCACAAGTCCCACTTTGTTTTGTAACAAGGTTTCAAACTATAGCCTAGACTGGTCTGGAAACTCAGTAACAGCCTGTGATGGCCTTGACCTCATGGAAATCCTCCTGCCTTTCTCTCCTGGTTGTTAAAGTTACAAACTTGAGTCACCAAGATCAGTTATTTGTTTTTCTGTTCCTTTGTTTGCTCTGAGATAGGAACTTTGTACATAGTCCAGACTAGCCTATGATTTAACTATGTACCCCAAGTAGGACTTGCACTAATGATCCTCCTGCCTCTTCCTTTTGAGCTGTGATTATAGATAGGCCTGCACCATGGTGTCTGGTTCATCATTTCTTTATGTTTAGAAACTTCTGGTTCTTCTGCCCTAGATTTTTCTAGAATGCACACTAGGTTATTATGAACCATGGCCATTTCAATGTACTGGGGAAAACAGAATTTAGTCCTTCAATCTAATTCTACTGATCTTTGATCTCCTCTCATCTCAAATCTGGACATTTCCTGAAAGGCTGTTTCATACACTCATATGTCTTTTGAAACCTAGACTGTATGTCTGTGTGTCCTCTTAGGCCCATACTATATACCCCATGTCCTCTAAAGTTACCCACTATCCTATATATCTATATTCATTAGTTTTTTGTCACTGTTGTGAAATACATGATAATCAACTTTTAAAAAGGACAGCCTTACTTTGGTTCAGAGTTTCAATCCATAGCTCATTGGCCTCGTTTTTCAGCCTGTGGTAAGGCAGTGAATATAACAGAAATATGTGGTAGAACAAAGCTGCTCACTCTGCCAGGAAGCAAAGGGGGAAAAGGAGATTGGCGTTTTATAGTCCCTTTCAAGGACACATCCACAATTACATAAAACGTCCCAGTAGGCCCTACCTCTTAAAGAATTTCCAACTACACTATGCTGAGAATTAAGCCTTTAAACACAGGCCTTTGAGGGAATGTTCCAAATCAAAACTATAGCAATATCCTTTAAATCCCAGAGCTACTCAGCTGCCAATGATGTCCAATTGAATGATAAAAACAAATGCATGTTGGCACGAGCCTTTAATCCTCTCACTCAGGAAGCAGAGGCAGGCAAAGCTCTGTGAGTTCAAGGCCAGCCTGGTCTATTATGGTGTTTGAATGAGAATGACACCAATAGGCTCATAGGTCTGAGTACTTGGTCCCCAGTTGGTAGGTCTGTTTAGGAAAGCATAGGAGCCATGGCTGTGTTGGAAGTGTGTCACTGGGGTGGGCTTTGAAGGTTCAACTCTCTTACACTATTCTCAGTAGGTTCTCTCTGTCTCCTGCTTGTGGTACAGGCTGTGAGTTCTGAGCTACCACTTCAAATCCCTGCTGCCTGTCACCTCCACTTTGACATGAATTCTAACCCTCTGAAGCTATAGGTCCCAAATAAACTCTTTTATAAGATGTCTTGGTCATGAATAAAAAATAACTAATACATCTACATAGTAAGTGATAGGACATCTAAGGGATACATAATGAGACTACGTCAAAACTCTTTCTCTCTTACACACACACACACACACACACACACACGTGTGCACACGTGCATGCTCAAACAACAAGTTCCAGATTCAATGAAAGACTCCATCTCAAAAATAATAAGGTGAAGAACAATGGAGGAGAACACTCACTGTTGACCTTTGCCCACACCCACTTATGTGACTCATATGTTTGAATAAACCTATGGGGGCCAGTGAATGGAATGTGATAGTTTGTATATGCTCAGCCCAGGGACTGGCATTATAAGGAGGTGTGGCCCTGTAGGAGTAGGTGTATCATCGTGGACATGGGCTATAGTACCCTCATCCTAGCTGCCTGGAGGTCAATATTCTGATAGAAGCCTTCAGATGAAGATCTAGAACTCTGAGCTCCTCCAAACCCAGGTCTGCCTGGATGCTCCCACCTTTTGACCTGTACTTCTGCTGACCAATCAAATAAACTATTAGCACCCTGTTTTTAATGGTCTGAACCAAAACGTTAATTCAGAGTCTCTGGTTCAGTAGATCTGTAACATTAAATTCAACTTTATCTAGTTTTTTTGTTCTGTGGTGCTTTGAATGAGAAGGGCCAATAGCAACAGGAGCAACAATGGGGATAGATGTATTCACCAGAAAGAAGCAAAGGGAAGAAGACAAGAAAACTACATCTTTCTCTTGTGCCTCTCTAGGATGACCAACAGAAAATGCTGTCCTGGGAAAGATCATTTCCCTTCAGTTAATCATTTCTAAATGCTCTCACTGACCTACCAGTAGGCATGTATGTATGTTCTATAATTACAGCTCAATAATTATAATTCAATCAAGGGAACCGTCAAGATTACCCATCAAGCCACAGTTTGCTCACCTTGCCCAGAACCAGATTAAACCAGCTCTCAGCACTCATCAAAGAAACAGTTTTTACAGTGAAAAGGAGTTTATGCAGACACTCACAACTTGTCAAAGTGCAGAGAATAAGTGTCTTCACAGTGCTTAGCTCTACATGGGACATCTGGGAGAAGCATCAGATTGTAAGAATGACAGATCAAAGAAGACTGCTCAAAACAGTAACTTGACACAAGAGGGTTATTGACCCCATGAACGCACAGTAGCTGTAGTTTCCTGGACAAGACTTGCACATAATCAATCCAATCAACATTCTGCCATGGTTGGGAGAGGGACTACAAGGCCTACTCCTAGCTAAGGAGCTATTAGCAGTTGGTGGTTACTGGGGGAGGGAAAATCAGTTTTATTCAGGGATGTAGGCCCTGCTAAGTTTGACTATGTTCCACTGTATGGCTTCATATACATGCTCTTTTCAGTAGCACTTTATTGAAGTTCAGTAAGTAATAAAGAGTAAAAGAAGAGGACATCAAGTTAAGAAGGAGACATGATAGGATCCAGGACCAGAATACCTTGTATACTCATATAAAATTCTCAAAATTTTAATTTTTAAATTTCACTTACATTGGTGTTCTTTCTCCATGTATGTATGAGTGAGGGTATGTCAGATTCCTAAAACTAGAATTACAGACAGTTGTGAACTGCCACGTGGGTGGTGGGATTTGAACCTGGGCCCTTCGGAAAAGGATTGAGTGCTCTTAACCACTGAGCCATCTCTTCATCCTCCCAAAATTAAAATTTTTTAAAGTTATGCATTATATCCCCAAACTATAATCATAGTAGACAAGTGTGATATTAGTGTCACAGGTTACATGAAGCAATCTAAAGCTAATTCAGCCATTTTGGAGTTCTACCTAATCGCTAAGTCTAATTGCCCTTGAGAACTGAGGAGAGCAATGTTTCTCTGGTAACTCAACCTCAGTAGAGTGCCTCAGTGCCACCTGTTGGGAGATATAGCCCAGAACATGAGTTCTCAAAGTGTGGTCCTAAAACAACAGCAAATTAGAAATACAACCATCATCCCCATCCTAGGTTCTCTGAGTTAACTACTGTGGGGTGAAGCCTACCCATATGACATTTTACAAGTACCCTGGGTAATTCTGATGCACACTATCTACATTGCATTGTAGTAACTCCTGTTCATCCCTCAGATCTCTTCCTCAAAGAAATATCCCCTTGACTCCCATGACATGTCACGATCCCTTCTGTTTATTTTCCTGTCACAAAGTACTTCTCCTTCACAATACACGCCCCAAGTGCTATCAATTAAATATCTGTGTAGTTATCCATTTCAAGCTTCCAGAACACTCCACAAGTTAAAAACCAAGTTTATTTTATTTACTTTGATTCATAGTGCGTGGAGACATGAGAGGATTGGGAAGAAAAAGTAACCTTTTGTTTTGATAAAGTCTTGAGACTTTTTATTAAAGATGTATATGCTATGCATATGTGGGTACCCTGGGAGGCCAAAGGCATTGGATCCCATAGAGCTGCAGCTCAGGCAGTTATGAGTCACCTAGAATGGGTACTGGAAGTCTAACTCAGGTTCTTCTGAAAGAGTTACATACATCCTTAACCATTGAACCATATGCTAAACCCCAATTATTTTAGGTTTTTGTCTTGCTGTTGATTTTTTTTTTTGCCTTGTCTGTATTGTTTCGTTGTTGCTTTTTCTTTTTATACAGGGAATGTGTGTGTCCCTGGATGTCCTGAAACTCACTATACAGATCTGGCTGGCCTTGAACTAGAAGTGATCCTGTACCTCCTGAGTGTTGGAATTAAAGATGTGTGCCACCACACCTGGCTCTCCTGAGGTCTTGTTCGTTTGTTTGCTTGTTTGTTTGCTTGCTTGCTTGTTTGTTTGTTTGTTTGTTTCAAGATAAAATTTCTCTGTGTAGCCCCAGCTGCCCTGGGACTCACTCTGTAGACTGGTCTGACCATCAAGTCACAGAGATTCTCCTACTTCTGCATTCAGAGTGCTGGGATTATTAAAGGCTTTTGCCACTACAGCCTACCTAGCCGAGGCTTTTAAAATATCTAACTGAGCATAATCTCTGTCTAGACAGTTGGCAGTATAGTACAGTCTTAGACTAGGTACACAGAAGATCTGACTTAAGACACACTCACCAAAGCCAAAGTTCACAATAAAAGCCAGAGGCAGAACAAGATTGACTGTCTGAACGTAGCATCCAACCATTCCAACCTTTGAGAGTAAAAGTGGGTTACACAGAGAGAACTCAGCTGCTCCCAGATGTCAAGCTTTTACTATGATAACAATACTAAGCTGGGCATGGTAGAACATAACTGTAATCTCAGCACCTTGGAAACTGAAGCAGGAGGATCACAAGTTGGAGGGTATGCTGATCCACATAGCATGCTCCATATTACCCTAGGATAAGACTCTTAATTTTTTTAAGTGGTGACAATACGAACTACCATCAGAGATTACCCCTAAAATAGTAGCTTACCTAATGAAATAGCCCTCATTTTCACTTGTACATTGAAATTGGGAATAGAGGCTGCCATGTAGTCATTCAAGAGACCAGGTGCCTTCCATCTTGTACATTTGCCCTTCTCTGGATCTTTGAAGTCTTCTCTTCTTATCTACGTATGAGAGAAAAAGAAAGGAATGCACATGGGAGGTTTATAATTAACCAAGCCTGGATGGGACTTACATCATAGCCACTTAAGTTAGCTATGTACTTAGCAGAACTTAGTCACAGGGCCACACCAACTGCAAGGAAAGCTAGGACTAAAGAAGAAGACAAGGACACTGGTGAGGATAGAGTTGCCATATCCACCCCCTACAGTCGTCAAGTAGCCATTTGGCTTCACTCCACACTTGGCCATACTCAATTTCTCCCATAAAGCACAAAACCAAAAGGTCACCTGGTCAATGCATCCAGACAAAGGGCCATGATCACCTGTGCATGTGCTCTTCTCATTATGGCTAGATTTGGCTCCTCTAGGTCTGAAGACCTATGAATTAATAGGAACCACCAAGGCCATTTGATCAACAATCTCTTTGCCCACTAGAAGCTCCTAGACTGCTGCATAGTGGAAAACCAAGAAGCAGACAGACATTAACCACACCACATACCATGGAGAAAAGATCAAAAGCCTTGTCACTTTGGCCATTTAACAGACACCTGCCTAATAAAGCAATGAAGAATACAAGGCCTTCGACCTTCAGCCCTCGTTGCAGTTTGAATATGAATTATTTTCTCAATGGCTCATGTGTTTGAACCCACCTGGTGTTGCTGTGTGATATATTATATAACCTTTGGAGAAACTACTGCAGTTTCTCCATTAAGAGAAAATATTATAGGCAGAAAGATCATACAATGAAAGGAGGTCAAGGGAATACAAATTAGAAAGGAAGAAGTCAAAATACCACTATTTGCAGATAATATGATAGTATATTTAAATGACCCCAAAAGTTCCACCAGAGAACTACTAAAGCTGATAAACAACTTCAGTAAAGTGGCTGGGTATAAAATTAACTGAAACAAATCAGTAGCCTTCCTCTACTCCAAGGATAAACAGGCTGAGAAAGAAATTAGGGAAATGACACCCTTCACAATAGTCTCAAATAACATAAAATACCTCAGTGTGACTCTAACCAAGCAAGTGAAAGATCTGTATGATAAGAACTTCAAGTATTTGAAGAAAGAAATTGAAGATCTCAGAAGATGGAAAGATCTACCATGCTCATGGATTGGCAGGATTAATATAGTAAAAATGGCCATTTTATCAAAAGCAATCTACAGATTCAATGCAATCCCCATCAAAATTCCAATCCAATTCTTCAAAGAGTTAGACAGAACAATTTGCAAATTCATCTGGAATAACAAAAAACCCAGGATAGCTAAAACTATCCTCAACAATAAAAGGACTTCTGGGGGAATCACTATCCCTAAACTCAAGCAGTATTACAGAGCAATAGTGATAAAAACTGCATGGTATTGGTACAGAGACAGACAGATAGACCAATGGAATAGAATTGAAGACCCAGAAATGAACCCACACACCTATGGTCACCTGATCTTTGACAAAGGACCTAAAACTAACCAATGGAAGAAATATATCATTTTCAACAAATTGTGCTGGTTCAACCGGAGATCAGCATGTAGAAATCGATCCATTCTTATCACCCTGTACAAAGCTCAAGTCCAAGTGAACCAAGGACCTCCACATAAAACCAGATACACTCAAACTAATAGAAGAAAAAATAGGGAAGACCTTATGAACAACAATGCCAAGCAACTAGAGCTTCCAGGGACTAAGTCACTACCTAAAGACTATACATGGACTGACCCTGGACTCTGACCTCATAGGTAGCAATGAATATCCTAGTAAGAGCACCAGTGGAAGGGGAAGCCCTGGGTCCTGCTAAGACTGAACCCCCAGTGAACTAGACTTTTGAGGGGAGGCGGCAATGGGGGGAGGGTTGGGAGGGGAACACCCATAAGGAAGGGGAGGGGGGAGGGGGATGTTTGCCCGGAAACTGGGAAAGGGAATAACATTAAAATGTAAATAAGAAATACTCAAGTTAATAAAAAAAAGGGGAAGAGCCTCTGAACACATGGGTACTGAGGAAATTTTTCTTGAAGAGAACACCAATGGCTTATGCTCTAAGATCAAGTATCAACACATGGGACCTCATAAAACTGCAAAGCTTCTGTAAAGCAAAGGACACTGTCATTAGGACAAAACAGCAACCAATAGATTGGGAAAAGATCTTTACCAATCCTACATTCAATAGAGAGTTAATATCTAATATATACAAAGAACTCCTGAAGTTAGACTCCAGAGAACCAAATAACCCTATTTTAAAAAATGGGGTGCAGAAATAAACAACAAATTCTCAGCAGATGAATATCAAATGGTTGAGAAACACCTAAAGAAATGCTCAACATCCTTAGTCATCAGGGAAATGCAAATCAAAACAACCCTGAGATTCCACCTCACACCAGTCAGAATGGCCAAGATCAAAAACTCAGGTGACAACAGATGCTGGTGAGGATGTGGAGAAAGAGGAACACTCCTCCATTGTTGGTGGGATTGCAGACTGGTACAACTACTCTGAAAATCAGTCTACAGTTTCCTCACAAATTACCTGAGGACCCTCCTCAGCTATACCTCTCCTGGGCATATACTCAAAAGTTGCTCCAAAATCTAACAAGGACACCTGCTTCACTATGTTCTTAGCAGCCTTATTCATAATAGCCAGAAGCTGGAAAGAACCCAGATTAACAGAGGATAATGGCCTTGTTGGACACTAATGGGAAAAGAAGCCCTTGGTCCTGCCAAGGATTGACTCCCCCCTCCCCCGTGCAGGGGAATGAAGGGTTGGGTAGATGGGTAAGGGAAACCCTCATAGAAGAAGGGGGGATGGGATAGGAGGTTTACAGATGGGAAACTGGGAAAGGGGATAACATTTGAAATGTAAATAAATAAAAAATTGTCCAATAAAAAAAAGGAAAGGAAAGACATAGAAGTGAGGTCTGAACCATCTTCCTGAGTAGAGGAGGCATGAGTGGGAGGAGCCCCAATGAAAGCCAAAGGAAGAATAAAGGTTCGGAATGAGAGCAAAAAAATCTCATAACCAAAAAGCACTAAGCATTAAGGAAGTACTCTTACTCATTAAGAAATTAAAAGGAGGGCTGGAGAGATGGCTCAGAGGTTAAGAGCACTGGCTGCTCTTCCAAAGGTCCTGAGTTCAATTCACAGCAACCACATGGTGGCTCACAACACTCTGTAATGGGATCTGATGCCCTCTTCTGGTGTGTCTGAAGACAGCAACAAGGTGCTCACATATATAAAATAAATAAGCAAATAAAATCTTTTTTAAAAAAAAAAAGAAATTTAAAGGACAGTGGCCCTAAGAGACACCAGCTAGGGATCATATCACTGATAAAGCATTTCCTTGGAGATGACTGCAGATGACTGCAGTTTCTGTGAAGTCATAAAGGACCCTCAATGTACAGTCTGTGGGATGTATGGTGGCCAAAAGGATCAAAATAGCACAGCCACAGGCAACGATTTAAGACTTCCCTGTGGACTCCCAGCATACAGGTGCTGGAAGAGAGTCAGTGGAAGAGAGTCAGGCTGGTGACTGGGGAGGAGTCAAGAAAAATGATAGCCAAGAGCTATCTGACTTCCTCTGGTATCTTAGAGACGAGTGTTTGTTATTTGGCCGGTGGCTCTAAGTATCTAGCAAGAAGTAACTCAAGGGACGGAGGGATTTCTTTCGGCTCACAGTTGAATGGTACAGTCCATCACGAGAAAGGAAGCACGGTGACTGGGGCCATCTTTGGAACTGGTGGTGGGAGCATGAGGCTGTTTGCTTACATCTTAAGGAACCAAATAGAGCCCGACTATAAAGATGAAAGCCCCCTAATCTCCCTCCTCCCCCAGTGAGGCTCTAACTCCTAAAGGTTCCAGAACATTCCAAAACAGCATTGCTAGTTAGAGAGCAGGTATTCATATGTGAGTCTGTGGGAAATAGTTCGCATTCAAACCATAATAAACAGGAGTCCTTATACTGTAGCAATGCTAACTAATCCTTCAATCTCCCAACATACCCACAACAACTTGTCATAAGCCAGTGTCTTGTCTTCTGGTGTTTTTCTAGGTTGCTGGTGACAGAAGAGCCCCAGCACACTTGCCTGCATGTGAGTTGTGGAATTAGAATCGTCAGGCTGCCTGTGAACTACTTACTGTCTTTGGGCCCCTTTTTGCTACCAGCATGTGAGGTACCACATATTAAACAGTTTGTCCAGGCTTAATCCTGTATTCAACCGGGTAACTGAAAGCATTCTGATCTCATATAGTCTGACTAGTGTGGAAATCAGAGACCCTTTATGTGCTTCTATTCCTTCCTTGGTACAGTGTCCCTTTGGCTCTCTAGCTACCAAGCTGCCCCCTCACTCAGGATATAGGAGTCACTTCATCCCCCAGTCTGCTTACTTTCCAGTCCACCTCATCACTGATCTGCTCACAAGATGTAAAATCAAGATGCTTTCCTTGATTCTATACACTGACACCAGGGAGCCTTTTGGGTTACTCCTTGACCTTGCACTAGTGCCGTGGTGTGCTTTCAGTTGTCATCCTGCCTAATATTTCTTCTACCCTCAGGAACTTGCCAACACTTGTCCTAAAGAACTAACAGCCATTCTGGGCACCGGCCTGACCACCAGGCTGCTGTGGCATAGAAAGCCCTTTCAGCCATCACTGGTCCCTTGCACCGGTGCCCTGCAGAGACATTCCCAACCATAGCCATTCCTATGCCAAGGATCCAGTAATCTGACCATCCCCAAGTCTGTAAATAAATTGCAACCAGGACATCCTTCCAACCCTGCAACTGACTGGAGTCCTCAAGATATTGAACTTCCTTCTTGCTATCCTGTCTTTTTTCATATTGTTTTCCTGGGAGGTTGTAGCCACCACTAGTCCAGCAGTCAGTGTTTTATGTTGACTTGGGAGGACCTACCAGCTTCCACTCAGACTATACATTAGGACACCAGGGATCCTTTTAATCCATGTGCTAGAGTAAGCATTGTATTGTGCAAAGGCACTATAGGTCTCCTTCACTGATTGGATTTGACACACCCAACATCCATAGCACTAGAGCTACATACATGCTATCTGGAACCACACAACAGATCCAATACTTCACTTCAGTGAAATGGGACAATGCGCCTATGTTCTGCTAATAAGCAGACGGGCATAACTCTAAACCTTCACATCCAAAAGGTAAGGAAGGGACCTTTCCTTGCCTAACTCTCATCCTATTGCTGGAACATTTACACGAGCTATCTTTAGTTATACAAATAAAGGTAACACCCTAAAGACAAAAGAGCAAGGAGAAAGAAAATGGATGGCATCTCTAAGATTTCCTGGAAGAGTTCCAACATTTTTTGTGTAAAAAAAAAAAATCAATGTTTCACTTATCCCAGGTTGGTCTTGGACTCACTCGGTTGCTTTGAACTCCTGATCCTCCCTCCTCTATATTCTGCTAAGATTACAGGCATATGTCACCAAGCCTGGTTTTATGTGGTGCTGAGAAATGATGCAGGGCTCCATGCTAAGCAGAGACTCTACCAACTGAGCTACATTCCAAGCCTCAGCTCTAACTTTTATATAAAATAGAAATGCACATTTGACTCTATTAGAGTACCGTTACGGACTGGTGATGGCTCAGCAAGTAGAGGTGCTTGTGGTCAAGCCTGATGACCCGAGTTTAATCCCCTGGACACACATGGTAGATAGAGGAAAACTGACTCTAGAAAGTTGTCCTCCGGTCTGGAGAGATGGCTCAGCAGTTAAGAGCACTGACTGCTCTTCCAGAGATCCTGAGTTCAATCCCAACCACCTGGGATCCGATGTCCTCTTCTGTTATGTCTGACAGCTACAGTGTACTCATATAAAATAAATCTTAATTTTTTTAAAAAGGAAGTTGTCCTCTGACCTCCATGCACATGTTAATATGCACAGAGAGAGAGAGAGAGAGAGAGAGAGAGAGAGAGAGAGAGAGAGAGAGAACAAGATATGTTTTGTTTTATTAAGAAAAGGAAAAGAAAAAAATGGTCTGAACCTTCTACCCAGAGCTAGTGATGCATCTTGGAGAACTTACAACTGCCTTTTTACTAAACCAACATAACCCCTAATTACATTCTACATACTTATCCATATACACAGATATAAGTAGTCCTGATCCCTCATTCAGATTTCTCTTAGCAACAAACCTACACTATTACAGAAAACTAATCAATATGCAGAGTTGTAAAGCTCAGTCCCAATGGATACATATACAAAATAAACTGCCAGGACACCTAAGGCTCTGGGTTCACTGAAGAAGAGGGAGTGAGAAGACCGTAAGAGCTGGAGGGTCAGGAAGATTGTGAGGTTCTATCTCCTAAGAATGCCAGAAAGTATGCCCATAAAATGTCCCCAGCATAGCTGCTTAAACATGACATGAACAACGACAACAACGGACATGCTAACATGGATGGGGGTTAAGCCCATGAAACCTCAACCCTTGTCTTAGTCAGGGTTTCTATTCCTGTACAAACATCATGACCAAGAAGCAAGTTGGGGAGGAAGGGTTTATTCAGCTTACTTCCACATTGCTGTTCATCACCAAAGGAAGTCAGGACTGGAACTCAAGCAGGTCAGGGAGCAGGAGCTGATGAAGAGGCCATGGAGGGACGTTAC
Source organism: Rattus rattus (assembly GCF_011064425.1). Classification (NCBI taxonomy): domain Eukaryota; kingdom Metazoa; phylum Chordata; class Mammalia; order Rodentia; family Muridae; genus Rattus; species Rattus rattus. The sequence goes on along the minus strand of NC_046160.1, from coordinate 113,244,636 downwards.
TTACTGGCTTGATTCCCCTGGCTTGCTCAGCTTGCTCTCTTATAGAACCCAAGCCCAGCGACAGCACCACCCACAATGGACTGGGTCCTTCCCCTTTGATCACTAATTGAGAAAATGCCTTACAGCTGGGTCTCATGGAGGCATTTCCTCAACTGAGGCTCCTTTCTCTGTGATAACTCCAGCTTGTGTCGAGTTGACACACAAAACCAGCCAGTACAACCCCTACACAAAGAACTACAGGCAACTAAGGAATGCTAAGAGTGTGAGAAATGGTCTTCCCCCAGGAAAAGCAAACAAGTTATTCAATACCAAATGTCAGTCCCCAAAACATACACCCAACTCATATTACACAGAATAAGTCATTTATATTGATCAAAAAAAAAAATAAACCCCCACGTGCAGCTACTTGACAGCTTAGAACCCCCAATAACTTTCCGTGTATTAAAAACAGCAGGCTCATAAACCTTAGAGTACATTTGCTACTGTCTCTGGCCTTAGACATGTTCTAACCAAGTCATTTTCCTGCTTATTGTATTTGCTTTATTCTATCCTGCCATGGGAGCCTCTAGACATGCTGTAACCCCTGACTCCTGGGTGTTGGAACTATGGGGCCTGCCCTTATGCTGTACTGACAACTGAACGAGGCTTCGTTCCTGCTAGACAAACACTACCAACTGAGCTGCCCTCCTCACTGTGTTCATCCTGGCTCCAATATCATTTCTTGTTCCTGGCAAATCTAGTAAGATTTGTCAAATGCCACAGTATAGGCCCTCCTGACACTGTGAACCTGAAAGGCAAAGACATGACAGTTAGTTTCCATCTGCTTTGGGATGATATGATAAATTGTAAGCTCAGAGTGGTGCCTGTCTCTGGTTTTATTCTCCACTGTAACCAAGGATCCTACAATGGATACAGTCGAAATATTGTCCATAAGCCCAGACTGCAAAGGCAGAGTAACAATCTTCACAATGGAATTTGATCAGGTCCTGTCACTTAAGATTAGGTTCAGGGGCTGGAGAGGTGGCTCAGTGGTTAAGAGCACTGACTGCTCTTCCAGAGGTCCTGAGTTCAAATCCCAGCAACCACATGGTGGCTCACAACCATCTGTAGTGGGATCCGATGCCGTCTTCTGGTGTGTCTGAAGACAGCTATAATGTGATCATACAAATAAAATAAAAAAAATCTTAAAAATAAATAGGTTCAGCTTCATAAACTAGAAAATAAGAGTGCCTTAAGTCAGAAAAGAAGCACATTTCCCTTCCCTGTTAAATATGTGTAGGGACTGGAAGTTTGGGACTAGAATTTAATAGCTCTGTGAGGCTACCAGGAACTCAAAGACACCCTGGTTCTATCACACCAAGGATCCGTTTCTTGTTTTCATGGTTCAGTATGGATGCTAGAGCTCTATTTTATCTGCTCCAGGCATCAAATCTGTGAAACGGAGGAGAGAGGACCTGCCCTTCTCTTTTACAGTGATCACCTAAGAACACCATACACAATGTGTCTTTATCCAGAGTTTAATCAAATTGGTCACTCTTCGGAAAGGGAAGAGGAGAAATGTAATCTGTCAGATGTGCTATTGTATGCTCAGGTAACAGTTTAATTGCTCGGGGACATAGGGAATGGTTTTTTTTGGTTAGGTCTACCTTCATAAAACAGCCTAAAATCACAACAACCAAAACCAGCCCGGAAGCAATCACCTTCTCTCCTCCAGATCTGTGGGCTGAGTGCGTGCATTCAGCGGGGCGGTTTTCTCTGCTGGTCTCACTCAGGGTCTCACTCGATTGCAGTGAACTAAGAGGCTAGGATTCTGGAACCTGTCTCTTCATTTTTCTCACAAATTCTCCTCTCATCTCACCAATGGAATGTGTAAAATCATAAATCAGATTTCCCACGTCATCTCAAAGCTTAAGCATAGTGACCCTTTGCCACTCAGTACTAATCAAAGCAGTCACAGGGCTTGAAAGAAACATTCTTTCCTTCTCTAGGAGATTGACACGAAATTTGCACCTCCTTTAACACAGCACCAGAACAGGCATTTGGAAGTAATTAGCAGCCTTTGTCTCACCCTCCCCCCTTTAAGACAAAAAGAGTGCCATTGCTACACAAAATTCGTGAAAAAAAAATTAAACTTTAAAGGAAATCAGAGGGTAAGTATGGTAATATGGTAAAATTCTCACACCTGCTCTCCATAAAGCCCGTTTTACTTGCCTTTGGTTTCTCTGAGAAAACATTCACTAAACCAACTTAGGGTGCAGTGGGCCGGGGGCTTATTTCACCTTACATTCCAGATAACAGTTCTTCATTGAGGGAGGTCAGGGCAAGATATTAAGGCAGGAACCTGGAGGCAGGAACTGAAACAGAGACGAAGGAGGAGAAATGTTTACTGGCTTGCTTTCTCTCATTTATTTAGCTACTTGTCTTATCCAGCCCAGATCCACATGCATAGGGATGGCACCCATGGTGGGCTAGGCTCTCCTGGATCATTTAGCAATTGAGAAAGTGCCCCACAGACATAACCATAAGCCAATCAGACGGTTGCAGTTCCTCAACTGAGGTTCACTCATTGGTGACTCTCTCCAGTTTGTCCAGCACAGCTCCCTAGTAACTTGGCGTGCACTAGTTCAGTCAACATTGAAAAACAATAAAAATCAGACACTCAGAGATAAAGAAATATGATTGGCAAATTGTCAAAAGTCAAAGCGCTTACCCTAACAATTTGAGTAATGCATGTAAAAATGATAGTAATTTATTAAATTCTCTCCATAACTAAAATACACACTGCTGGTAGCTGGAGAAATACCTCCAGTTAAGAGTGTCTCTTGCTCTTGGAGATGACAAAGTTCAGTTTCCCCGGACCCATATCAGATGACTCACAACTGCCTGTGGCCACAGATCTAGGGAACAGCCTCTTCTGGCTTCTGTGGGCACCAGCACATGTCTATTCGCTCACACACAAATCCACAAACATAAATAAGAAGAAAAAGCCTTTCTTTAAAGAAGCATAGGAAGTAGAAAGTAGAAAGAGGGATGATAAAGAAGATCTGGAGGGCAGGACTGGGGGAGATTTGACCAAAACTACTTCTATATATGTGTATATAAAATTCTCAACCAAATTATTTTTTAATCTCTGTATGTATAATTTTCATGAAAATGTTTTTATCTCATATCTTTAATTTTTTAATACCACATCTTTTATCTTTATAGCATTTTTATTTTTAATAAAATAACTATTTTTATAACATTTTCCATTTTTTAATATCGTGAGACTTTAGTCATGTAAATAAATCTTTTTTTATTTTTTATGTAAAATTGGCTGGGCTTAGTTTTCAGAGTAATTATCTCTTCAGGCAAAGGGAAGTCAACGAGGGGTCATTGTGCCTGGGAGCCTGGGTTCTGAAATCTGTGCAACCGCTGCTGTGAGGTTTGACTGTATCCCCACTACACAACACACATGCAACACACACACAAATAAATAGTCTAAAAGATCGATAAAGTTTAAGATACTGATGGCTTAGAAAAGTAGAAATGAAATTGGAGGAACAAAGAAAACTGGAGGAGAAAATTGGAGGAGTGAGAAAGGAGAGGGTGTATGGGTAATATATTCAACAGACAATAAGCACAGGTGTGAAATTTTAAAATTAATAAATGTATGTGCAATAGGGCAATTCCATTCTTGAGTCAGCAGTTCACAAAACAGTTATAAGTCCATTTCACAAGAATGAGATAATGACAATATATTTATGTATATATATATATATATATATATATATATAACATAAGCTAACATTTCTCTTTGGTTTCTTCTTTTTATTTTTGGTGCTGTGGCTGGGGATAGACCCCGCTATGAAAACACGTTGCCTATGAGCCATATGGCTCAGCCCATGAGCTAGCTTGTATTTAGCATCTATAATGTGTCACTATGCTGCAGGTACTTTTATCATCCCCGATTCCCAGGCAAGGAAACTTGAGTCCTCTGACGTTGGAATGGCCAAGGACACAGAGCCGGGACACAGAATGGCCTCTAAAAGCTCAGTGTAGACTTGGAAGGTGCAGGCTAGAGAAAATAAAGATTTCAAGGCTAGCCTCAGCTACATAGTAGGTCTGAGGCCAGCCCAGGTACATAACACCCTTCTTGAAACTATTAATTTTAAAACTGGTTCTAAGCCAGGTCTCATGAATTCCAGATCCCGAGACATGGCACACTGCAAGCCCAGCACAAAGGTCTTGGGTGACTTCCTCTAGCATGGTGGATGTGTGCTACCTCAGGATTACCTTTTCCCCAAGTCTCCTTGCCTTCTTCCTGGCAAACTAAGCCATTCCCAGTGATCCCATTATATACTGGGTGTGGAGGTGGGAGTAAATCCACTCGGTGGAATTAAATTACAGTCACGTCGAGGCTTTAGTTTAGTAGTAGAGCAAGCCCGCCCGGGTCTCGATCTTCAGCTCTGGAGGGCCGGGAAGAATTAAAGTCAACAACATAACAATTAAATAATGAAATTTTGAGGGAGAAGGAGCAGCTGTAGTGTGTAATGCTAGCAAAGCTATAGCAGGATTGGCATCCACACAGACTGCTAATAGAGGGGGAAGTTGGTTCAACAAGTTGGAGACCTTCCTGGCAATTTTTCAAGAGACACATTTTAGCATGTTAGCTCACTCTTTAATCAGTGATCCTCCTCCCAGGAAATTACTTAAACGGAAACAATGCAAAAGATTAAGTTAGGTGCACCCAACTTTTCTTTGCAATAGAATTGCAAATAGCAAAACAATTAAAACAGCCCAAATGTCTGATACTGAGACCCGATTAAACAAGGATTAGAGGTTTGTGTTTGAGACGAACCACAGCTGTTCACCTTGTCCCCACTACAGAAGCCTTTGGCTCCTCCCTGAGCCTCACACAGCCTCCAGGTGCTAGCGTTAACTAAAACAACAACAATCACTACCACACACTCTTGCTGCAATGGAGGCGACCCAATGTTTTCTTCACATTTCAAAAACTGAGAACGCACTCCACCTGCCCTCTTTTAGCTCTGCATAAGCCTGTGCTCTTTAGCACATTTGGTGTTTACAGTTGCAACTCCCTCACAGTTGTCTCCTCATTTCCAAAATGTTTTCTTTCCTCAAGTTGTACATAAGCTTATGGCATTCAGGATGCCCGCCAGGACTTTGCAAGGCACCGGGGCCTGGATGCCTCCCACATCAGTGTGACAGAGGCCAAATCACAACTCCACTAACTGCAAAGCCTCTCAGAGAGATGACCTATAATTATAAGAAATACATCAAATAATGATTATTTTTATTGATGTCAAGCTGCATGTTTATAATGAGCTGTGTTAGGAGAGGGAGCAAGTCCTCTCTCGGCTAATGCCCAGCTCCAGAAACCTGTTTACACACTAGATACACAGAATACAATTAGTTCTTACCATTTGGTCCAGAGGGCTCCCACCACACCATGCTGTTTGGAAACAGTGCAGGCTGCAGGGTTCTGCCAGTTTGAGGATGATGGGAGCGTCATTACTGAACAATACACCAAACACTCTAGAGAGTTAAAACATTCCCTGCCTCATGGCTCCAAGTTCCATCTAATTATTTCCTTTGTGTAGTGTCTAATTGTCTTTCATTATAAATTGTGTTCGTAATATAGGTGACCTCTTTTTCCTACATATTCTGATAGCCAGGTAGCATTCTTTGTCTTCAATATGGTATATGTCATGTTTCCTACACTAGCTTTTTTCTCCTTACTTCTTTCTAATAGTAATATTTTATTGTATAGCTGGCTTTGGTGCCACGTGCCTGTAAGACAGCTTTTCCTGGGAGGTAGAGGCAAAAGGACTGGTAATTGAAGGCCAGCCTCAACCACATAGGAAATTTGAGGCCACCCTGGGCTACAAAATCAAACAAAGGATTATATTTGATTTTTGCAGTTTGGCAGATTGATCCCAGGTTCTCACACATGGTAACAAGTGTTCTGCCACAGAACTGCATCGTGAGACTATCTTTGATGTACTTGACTGTGATCCCAGCACTTGGGAGGAACACAAGTTCAAAGTCGTCCCTGGCTACATAGCAAGTCCAAAGGCAACCTGATCTTGAACTCCTCAAAAGAAAGGGAGAAACGATAGGAAGAAAAGGGAGGTGGAAGGGAGGGGGGAAAGCAGGCAAGAATGGTGGCACATACCCATAATCCTAGTACGGAGGAGGCTGAAGCAGGAGGGTCATTTTGATCTGACTTGAGGTCAGATTGCCTGCTTCTCTCACATCCGGACTCCAGCTCTGCCACTTATAAGTTACAACTGTCTCTATGGTGACAGAACGGCCTGGTTAGCCCAGAATTCTGGTGACACAAAACTTCTGGTTTAGAAGACCAGGAGTTGTTCATGGTTTTTGTTTCTGTTTCCTCGTGTGCATATGAGGGATGTTAACAGAGCCGTGTCCATGGGGCATTAGGGGCATTGGCAGCTCAGCATACAGAGGCACCTAGCCCACACCCTGGGAAGAGCAAGCATTTCCAGTAGGAAGCACTTTGAGTCTACTTGGAGGCATTTCTTCATTCCAGGCTCTGTTACCTTTTCACCAGCTCCCTCTCCTCCCTTCTACTTAACACAAACATGTAGCTAAGTCCATATTTAGTGTTAAACTCATCCTTCTGTGAGATGCTTTGTTTCAGTTATCACTACAGACACTAGCCATGATGCCTTCAAAATGTTTTTAAGAAATTTAACATAGCTCTCAATGGAATGTCGCAATTTCCAAAGTTTTAGTTCAATCTCCCTTTAGAGCGGCGCAATAAAAGTTTACTCTAATGACATTTCTTTTATATAAATAACATCAAAGTGCTTCAATCCAAAAACTGAAGAAGAAAAAAGGCAGAGGAGAAGCAAGTATAGGTTGGTCCATGATAACTGTCTTTCTGGGCCATTTGCCCATCTTATGTTGGATAGAGGCATTCCTGAGAGAGATCATTATTTTTCATTCTAAGTGGTGGAAGCCTATATGGTGCTTAGAAGGTGGCGAGACCATTGTTGAAGAGATCCCTAGGGACAAATGAATTGCACATAAAGCCATAACACAGCAGGCCTGTCTGGGACCAGACTCAGATAGAAACAGGCCCTCCCTGACAAAAGAGTCTTCCAGCAGCTGGGCTCTCGTCTTTCTCTCCCAGTCCTGCAATATGTAGCACTTGGTAGACTAAGTAGGTGGAGGAGAAAGGCAGAAATGAGTGGAAGGGTGAGCATTTTCACAGTTCTCTTGTATTTGGCAGAGGAAAAAAATACCTTTCTGGATATATTTTTCCAGGAGAGTGTGGGAGTATTTAATCCTTCAAACCCTTAAATCTGATATCCAATTGTCTTTATGTCCTGCATACTCCCTATTCGAAAAGCCTGAGAGAGAGGGGAAGAAGAGGAGGGGAGGAGAGGGAGGAAATGAGAGGGGAGGGGGAGCAAAAAGAAAAGGAAAGGAGAGAGAAATCAAGCTTGATTGGTTCTCCAGGATGAAGGACTGTAAATGATTGCATTTTCTGTTTGTACTAGTTAAAAGATACCGTTGATGGTCTCGTTTCTCAGAAAAGGGAAATTTTACACCTGTTAGATTATAGTCTTGGAGCTATTTATTAGAGCGAACGTATCATGACAGATAACACCAACTCTCTATTATCTATGAAAAGAAATAAGTAAAAATCACTCCTAGGTCTAAATTTGACTTGAACTGTGAGTTTCAATACCCTTTCTTTCCAGCCTTTCTGGAACTCTTGGAGCAAAACACACTGGCTTTAAATTTTCTTTGCGGTCTTCTTGAAATCTTTAAACTAGAAGAGTAATAATAATAAATAATCCCACGGCCAGTAAAGGGTGGATTGAGGATCCAGAATGAGGCCTGGGTAAATGAGAGGTGGAGTAGGGGAAATGAACCAGTACCTGGCCCATGAGCATGAAAAGCTATGTCATTTGCCCTAAACCAAGTGTGTTCTACATTCTCACAGCGACACTGCAGTTCTCCAGCTTAGGAAAGATTTACTACACTGTTCCTGAGTGCCAGCAATTGTGTTCAAACCTGCAAAGTCTGAAGCGGAGGGAAAGAATTTGATGTTGTTTAGAGGCACGTAAACACTGTATTTCAAGCAATTGTGAGAAATCAACCATTACTCATTAAAAAAAAAAAAAAACTAGCTGTGGTGGCATTCCCCTTTAAACCCAGAAAAGACAGGCAGATCTCTGGGAGTTCCAAGGCCAGACAGGTCTACATATAGAATTCCAGGCCAGCCAGGAATTCGGGATACTATCTTCAAAACAAAAGTCTGAGATTTTTATATAACCCTCACAAGATAGCAGTGTAGCGTCACCAGAATCTGCAAGACCTCACTCCTGAACCACACAGAACCTGTCCCCAAACAGCATGATAGAGCTGGGTGACCCTAGCTCCCTGGCACCCAAGTGCTGAACCTCCTACTAGAACAGGAAACTGAGATTGCTGCAGTTGCTGCCTTGCTGTCTTGATTGACCTCAGCCCTGGGCGGACCCACTAGTCTTAACTTAGGCTATGAGTGCCCCGTTCTCAGCCACCATCCCTCTCCTAACCTCTCCTTTCTTTAAAGATGCTGGATGTCCTAAATAAAAATGCCTGGTGGGCTGGAAGTGGGGGCAAAAGAACCATCTCGGGGAGAGAGAGGGAGATGCCTGCCAGTGCTGAATGTAAGGCCTTTCACTCAGTTATTTTTATTCAGGGCCCTTTCTTTCAGGTCCTCGTCCTCCTCTATTTTTTTTTTTTCTTTCTTTTCAGCTATTTGTGTTTTCTCATTTCCAGAAGCCCTGTGGTATTAATGGTAACTGTTTTTTTTTTGTTTCTTTGCTGCTGTGTGGGGGTTTTTGTTTGTGTGTGTGTGTTGGTGTTTGTGTGTGTTTTTGTGTGTGCGGTTGTTTGTGTGTGTTTTTGTGTGTGTGTGTGTGGTGCGTGTGTGTGTGTGTGTGTGTGTGTGTGTGTGTGTGTGTGTGTGGTGGTTTTTGTTTTTGGTGCGCCGCTTCCCCTCCCAAATACTTGCAGGTTATTTTACGATGAACAGAACGGAGCGCTGTGCAGTCCCGAATCTTCCCTCCCCTTTTTACACAATGCAAGTCTTAATTAAACATGGGAACACCCACGCCTCCCTTCCCACAGGACCCCTTCTATCTGCCCCCACCACCGAAATACCAGCCTTGTATGGCTAGGGAAAGCCTCGTGTTGAACTTCCCAATTAGCAAGACACGGCACAAAATAAAAGACTCTAAAGAGCTGTTATCAGTCCTATTTTTGGATCCTTCCTTTTAGGCCTTACCCAGTAAATGTTTTGTTGGCTTTAGCCTGATTGAAATCTTGCAGGTCTGGAGACATGAGATTACAGACACTATAGATCTTTAGAAGGAAGGTTTGTGTTTTTATGATTGATGAGTTAGGATTAATACATTTGTAATGTGAAATAAAAGTTACAGATCAGTTCAAAGGGGGAAATTTTTTCCCTTTGTAAAAGTTTCATCAGTAGCTTTTTCAGAGGTTCTAAGAGGCTCAGGAAAATACGGTCATTTCCAGATTGAGCAAATCAAAGGGAATTAGACAACAACCTTGGATTTTTCTTTCCTGGTCAGACCAAGAGGGAGTGGTGATTTACAAGTAGTGGAACCAGGGAATGGAGGCTTTCGTAATGCAAATATTTGATCTAGCATAGGACAGGATGGGTGGAGGGCGAAATCAGGGTCAGTGTCCCTCCAGAAGATAGAGTTACCATCAAATCAGAATCCTAGAATCTGAAGGTGATGGAAACAGAGACAGAAAACATAAGATCATTAAGGCAAAAAAAAAAAAAAAAAAAAACAGAAAAAGAAAGAAAGTAAAAAGAAAGAAAGAGGAAAAAGACAAAGAAAAGAGAATTGTAGAGTCAGGTGGTAGAAAACCATCATCGAGGTACCACAGAGAAGTCTCAGACAGACTAGAAGCCTTCAGGTGGTCATTCTCTAGGTCTGAGAAATCCCGAAAATGTACAAACCACCAGGCCCCAACGAAAACCCTAAAGATGGCAGATTCAGGTTTTTGCTTAGTGTTGCATCTCTGCAAGCTTGCCTTGGCCCCGCCCCCAATTATTTTCTTCTAGGTCCACTGTTTCCTGAGGTAGGCCAGCAAGATTCCATCCAGCAATTATCTCCCCTCTCGCACTCACGGGGGAGGGGGGAAGGAGGGCATTAACCACGAATGCACTGAAGACGAAAGGTACAGATGGGTCTTTTATTGAACGCTTGGAAATGTTTGCAAGGCTTTTGTTTTCTTTCTCCCATTCATGCCTGCAGGATCGCTTGGATCTGCCAACTTCAGTTCCTAGAGGCTGAACCTGGAAGGCTCGGCCCACCCGGAGCCCCCGCTAGGGGGCGCACTCTGGCTGTGGCTCTAAGCCGAGCCCGACAAGGGTGCTGCTTGCCGGTGGGGTGAGGGGTGAAGACTGGCAGGACCCAGACAGCTGGGTGTCTCTCAGGCCTCCGGAAAGACGCTTGAGTTGAGTCTTTTGCAGCTCCATCCCAATGCCCTCCTGCCCCCACCCCCACCGTCCCGAGGAAAAGCTGCATGGAGACCCCTCCACCCTGGATGCACACTCGGGGTCTTCAGGTCCAGTTGGTGATGGAGAGTAGAAAGCAGATGGCGGCGATTAAGGGGCTGAGAAGTTTCCCTCTGGGATTTGGAAACCTGGGTGGGGGGAAGAGCAGTAGCAGATGGGAACCTCCTGCCAAAGGACTCGGGTGAGGAGCCCAGAACCCAGCTATTTGCTTCTCACCGGTGGGAGGGGAAGCACGCCCTGCACTCTGAGCACAGACTTGAAGCAGCGACCTCCTTGCCCAGATCTGTATTTGGAGCAAACCTGGAGGAAAAAAAAAGACTGGTGGCCGCCTGCCTGGGTGGAGGGGGCTGTATGAGGGGGAGGGTTGTCAGTTTTCTCTCAAGTTCTCACTCCTCCACCCCCTCTCCTGCTGCTGGGTAACACGGGTAACAGAGACTGGCAAAGTTTACAAATAGGAGTTATCCTAACAGTAATCACACCCACATGTCCATACCTTGAGGGCTCGGCCGAGATCCAATACGATACTTCCAAAACAGAAGGGGGGAAAAAACCCTCTCCCTGCTGAGCCCTAATAGGAGAAAGCCACGGCTTAGGCAGAGGACACAGGCAAGGGGGAGCAAACGCGATGGAGTCTTCCTAGGAAATCCAAGTTACCAGTACCTTTGGACTTCTCCGGGACCGCTCCTTTGAAAGCACGTCAACAAACCCGGTCTGCAGACGGATCTCAGCAGCCTGGGGAGAAATGAGGCAAGGGTAGGAAGTGAAGGGTAAACTGGGGGGCAGAGACGGTGAGGGCAAGTTCTAGGCAAGCGGATTATGTCACATTTCCTCCTATTACCAGACTTCCAGGAGGAGAAATCTCGATTTGTGCATAAAATGTCATAAGCCTGAAGTGGATAAGACTAAAAGCAGCGTTTGAGAAGGTTAACCTTTACTGGTTGGAGTTAAGGGGGGCTAGGGAGGCAAATATTTCTGTTTGTGCCCTCCGACTCTTCCCAGCACCGGCTGTCAATCGCGAGGCTTGTTATCCTCACAAGGCTTCAGTTTGTTTGCTTGATCTCAGCAAGGTTTTCTTCCACAAGTAGAACTATAATTGTTATAATTCTACTGTATCATTTGGATCATTGCAGTATTGTTGTTTTCTCCTCTTTCTCTCCTCCTAACACTGCAATAACGCGCTCCAGGGTTAAATTAGCAGGTTGCGGAAGACCATAAATGAATGAAAGTTTGTTTAAAAAAAAAAAAAGAAGACGAAGAGGAGGAAGAAATTAAATAAATAAAGCAGCGAAATGACTTGGCAAAGGATACCACATCACAGAGAATCCTTGCGTGCAATCAGGACTTATTGTCTTCCCTTCCAATGGCTTCCAAATTGGTCGACAGACTCCAATGAAGTTTATTTCTATTGTTTAAATATATGTTTTGAAGAGGTTGAGCATAATTTAAGGGGACCTGAGCCATCCGGTGCTACTGGAAGCCCATTATAGCTTTATTTATCTATGTGTATACTGCACAATAAATTAAAACATCTCAAATGGAAAGTCTGTGAGGTTAAATTCTCCTCCAAACACCCCCCTCCGGATACAGACATCTAGCTGCCACCCCCTTATCATGTATTTCTTGCAAATATAATTTTGAAGCTACACTGTAGAATTAGCTCTCTTACCACAGGAAGAAAGGGGTTTCTTCCATTTGCCTCCTCCAGGTAAATCTTATTTCCAGTGGTGAGAACAAGCCCCAGTTTTCCCTCATAAACAGCATATTTGGGCATGTATGACCCTCACTTTCAGCCGTCCTTGTCACTTTTATTTTAGTGACTGGATTTAAAAACAGATGAACCAGAAAACATTGGTTTTCAAGCAGCCCAGAAAAAGCAAACCAGCAGTTTCAGACCTCAGAGTTTAAGAGCCAGTTGTTACCAGCAGCACACGAAAATTTCCTTAAGTTATCACTAAACTAAAATTACTTTTTATTAGTCGATAAAGAAAGTGTAAAAGTGAGATGGAAAGAAAAAAAGTGAGGTATCATTTTGCTGGCAGAGTGAATATTAAGTTGGACTAAACTCTATGTCCTTTGATATGTATAGTCCGATAGTCAAATTCTTTAAACTCTGTGTGCTCGGCACATGGCCTAAGTTCTTCCTAGACACTAGAAGCATCCTTTCACTTTCTAAAAATGACATATGGGATAGCATACCTTAAGCCCACACTCTAACTAGATTCTGTGGAGACACTATTAGGGTTTGCCACCCCATCCAGCGCCTTAGAAAAGTTCTCTGTAATTTTTTCCTAATTAATCTGTGGGGAATGGACTCAGTTGTAGATTCTGAAGTTGGGTTTTGAATTGTAACAAATCTTAGGGTTGCTATGTGTAGAGAAAATTAATTCAGGCCCTCCTCTCTAAGTTGAATAGATGCACCTCCTTCATTTGGGAAGGCTGATTAGAAAATATTAAAAATAAAATAACAGAACAGAACAAAGAAGACTAGAGTTTTCACACAGGGCTTAAAAAAAAAAACCTCTTTATATTCCATTAATAGAATTAGATTTAATTCCAGGGATCATTAAGTCAGAATCAGAAATGCTATGTTAACCTCCCCCTTTACCGTGGGTGATTAAAATTAGAATACACCCCCATCAGAAAGTCCGACTTCTTTTAAAAGAAGAACAGCTGCAGAGGGGGGAGGAGGGGGATGGAGACTAAGAAGTCTTCCACGGAGAGTCTGAAACCCCTTTGGGCTTTCAGACATGATATGCGCATTTGTGACCCTTTTAATTTGACACGATCTTTTTTGGATTCATTTTCACCCCACTCCCTGCGTGTGCGGAGCCCACTCTGAAGTCACAGAGCCACCGGGCAGCCGGGTCTTGCGGATTTCCCTGCCGGGAAGGGAAAAATGTCTCTGTATCCCCAAGACATCACCCGCGAGGGTCTTTGCCTGGAAGCCCGAGGAAAACCCCAAAGTCTTTATATCTCTGGGCTGCTCTGAGACGCCAGGGTGAAGAAGGACAAGGGAGAGGAACAGGAGCAGTGAACATAATGTTAGCTTAAAGTAAGATGAGACCATCTTCAAACATCAAAAGGTGAGGATGCAAACAGAACCCAAGAAAGACAGGTACCCTGGAATCTGAGAAAGGGCATAAAAGAAAATCAAGTGTCAGGCTAACTGGCAGCCTCTTCCTCTGTTCTTCCTCCACCATTTGACGGTAGGAAAAATGTGTTGAGAAACTCACAGAAAACACCGAAGAGACCTTGGCATGGGGGGTCAGAGACAAAACCTTTTTGCTCCGTTTTACTACTACTAGTAGTAGTGTGGTGTTAGTATTGTTAGTATTAATGCCTGTTCCCAACTCTGTACCCCCTCAAGTTGTGTTGCGGACGCCTGCCAAACTAGCCGGATCTATCTGCCACTCACCACTAACATCCAAGAGTTATGCAGATGTTTATGGCTAGGGAAAAATATCCCAGTTAGGTATCCTTGTATTTTTAAATACTGACTGTAAGTGATTCAAGTATAATCCTTTGTAAAACGTTTTCTTTGACACATTGAAGGGCTGAGAGAGAAAAAAAAAACCTGGCATGGATTCCCTTCCCTCACCCCCACCCTGCCAATGTCAAGGCCCTAACTGCCTCTTGGAACCTACACCTAAGGGTGTCATGTCCATGCTAGCTCCTCTCCGGGATCGACCCAACTTCCCTCAAGGTTAGGTATAGATTCCCCGCGGGTCCAATACTGAGAACTGCTTGAGAAGAAACTGGCTGTCCCCCACCACTTTTGCTAATGGGGGCCAGGTCACAGGATTCAAAATGTTAGACATTTCGACTCTGTTCAAGGTAAGGATCAGTCCCTTCTGTCTTAGGAAACTGACAAGCACACTTCTGCAGTGCAGGGGTTTCACACCTCAGGCGCTGCCAGGGGGTGAAGGCCTAACCAAGATAAGTTGGGGAAGTAGGAAAAGAGAGAGAAGTGTCAAAAGAGAAAAGTTTCTCTCCCAGTTTTGTCTCCCCGCTTGGGTGGTTTGGACTCTCTCGTCAGTCCCTTTCACCTCTCTAGATACTCGAGGGAAGACACTGTGCCTTTAGCAGAGCTCTGTGTTTAAGGGCCTTTTTCCCGTTCCAGAGTTAACACCGGAGACAGACAGTGCTGGGAGCTGATATTAACAAGAAAGCAACAGATAGGTTCTGGGTGAAGACAAATATCTCTAGGCTCTGAGCCATAAGAGAAAACCAAACTCTCAGACAGCAGCAGATGGTTCCCCTGGCACGTCGGAGGTCCACTGGTCCTAAGAGAGGATGGCGACTGAACAGCACTGAGGTCAAGACGCTGTATTAGGAGGACAAAGTCGGCATTGAGAAGCGCCAGGTCGATCTCAACTTGAGTCTTACAGCTTTGCTCCAGGGAGCTAGGTTCTCTGGATGGTGGAAGGGGCGCCCGAAGTCCAAGTGGCATCCACAAGCCTAGCACCCAAATGAGCTACACGCTAAGAGTAACTCTAAGGACAAGAAGGAGCGACAAGAAAACGATAGCAAAGTTTGAAAGTTGTTCGTTTAAAAGGAGAGAAAGAGAAAGAAAGAAAAGGAAATTTGGCTCTGGTGCATGCCAGCTGCTAGTCCCCTGCCCCCACGCTCGCTGGCCCCCTCCAGAATCCAGTTCGCGCTTTGCGCTTTGCCGGCAGGCCTACGCAGCCCGGCCTCTGTCGAGAGCCAATCAGAGAGCGCCTCTCAGCACGTGGAGCAGAGAGACACCAGAGCTCTGCGCTCGCGGCTCACTACAGTTGTTAACGCTTGTCCTGAGAGCGGAGAGGACGAGCTCCGGCTGAGGTCAGGGTGGGAGCCCGCATCCGAGGGGGACAGAAAGGAACAAAGATCGCAGTAATACCTGTTAGAATCAGCAATCTAACCCATCCCCAACCTCTTTCACCCTACCCGCCAGGAGAGGCAGGCAGAGGTCCACTCTGAGCCCAAGGAAAAAGCTCCAACCATGAGCAATCAGTACCAGGAAGAGGGCTGCTCTGAGAGGCCCGAGTGCAAGAGTAAGTCTCCAACTTTGCTCTCCTCCTACTGCATCGACAGCATCCTGGGCCGGAGAAGCCCGTGCAAAATGAGGCTTCTGGGAGCCGCGCAGAGCTTGCCTGCCCCGCTGGCCAGTCGTGCTGACCAGGAAAAAGCCATGCAAGGTAAGGTTGTGCCGGACAGGCACCTGCAAAGGGACATTGGGCATTGGTTTGAGTGTTTGAAACTGGGGGCCAGGGGCCTGGGACTTGTCAAGTTGGAGACACAGGAAAAAGAAGGGAGAACTCTAGGGCCTGGGGCCTTAGAGGGACCGTTTCTACCTCTCTTTCCAGAAAAAGCAGGGGTCCAGCTTCACTTGAGGGGTGGGACTCTTAGATACTTAAATGCGATTAAAAGTCTCTTTTGGTGGCCTTGGGTGTGCCCCAAATAGCGCCAAAACAGCAGCAACTTCAGGGAGACAAGAAGCCCAAAAGCTAAGGAACGGGTGGTGGTGTCTTCAGGCAAGGTGAACTTTGGCCTATCGCCTTTGGAAGATTTCTTTCTACGCAGTGTTTTGCGTTTCTTTTTAGTTTTTAATTGTACACTATTGGTGACCTTTTAAGTGCAAATGTTGCAGAAAACGTTACCCTAGGGTTCTCAAACAGCAACTTCCTGTATTTGAAATGCATGAAATGTATAGCTTCTGGGCGCTACTTTTCTCTACTGTGTTATTTTTTTAAGAGTCAGATGTCTAAAGTGTTTTATTTTCTGAAATTAAAAAACCAAAACACGTGTCATTTGGTCCTCTGAACTAATCCTCAAGTTCCCCCTCGAGCTGGTTGCAGAAGCTTGCGGGCAAAGAAGTGTTGGTGTCTTTTAAACCCCGAAGCCAGTGATCCAGCCGCAACATCGTTTGGAAGATCAGAGCAAAAGGCTGAGAATGAGCCTTTCTAAAATAAAACTGACTTTTTCCCTTTTCTTTTTTTAGCCTGCAAGGGCACCTGTGCCAGGCGCTTCCTCCAAGGGAAGGAGCGGCCTGTGCCTGTTGAACCCCACCCCTGTCCCCGCTCCAGACATTTCTTACCAAATTTTCTCCAGAAATTTTTTTTTCTTTTCCATTTTGGGCTAGGAAACCCTGCCTCCTGCCGCTGTGGGCTGTTGGGACATGGCGGGTGCTCAAGGCCCTGAGACCCAGGCCGCTTCGCCCCGCAGGGGTCGCCCGCGGGGCAGCGCCCCTCTTGCTACCCTGGGGCCCGTATAACAGAACCGCTGGCAGAGGTCTCACACGAAGTTTTCAGAGTAGTGGTGATTTTTTTAAGTTGTTCGATTTTTTTTTAATCTGTCCCACCCTAAAATTGAGAGGAGAATAAAAGAAAAAGGAATGAAATAAGATAGAGGGAAAGTGGAATCGTGAAGAAACAAAAACAGAAAGGCAAGTAAAGGCGGAAAAGATGAGGAAAGGAGTGGAGAGAAAGTAGAAAGGGAAAGAAAGAAAAACAAGGGGGGGGCCCGAAAGGAATAGTATGAGAAAGAAAACAGAAAATAAAGAGCAGAATGAGAAAGAAAAGAAGGGACGAAGGTAAAAAGCGGGACCCGGGCTCACGAGAAGAGAAAAGAAAAAAAGGGAGTCGTGAAAAGTGTGCTAGGGGAGCTGAATCCGAGGATAGGGGACACGGAGGCGGCAAAGCAGCCGGCTGCCAACAGCTGCAAGGCAGGGGAACAAACGGTCCGGCTAGCGCGCTGACCACTTTTCCTTGCCCGCAGGCTCCCCCAAGGGCAGCAGCGCCCCGTTCGAGGCTGAGCTGCACCTGCCACCCAAGCTGCGGCGCCTGTACGGCCCGGGCGGGGGCCGCCTCCTCCAGGGCGCAGCAGCGGCGGCAGCGGCGGCGGCCGCGGCCGCGGCGGCGGCAGCCACGGCCACTGGCACCGCAGGTCCCCGTGGAGAGGTTCTCCACCGCCACCGCCAGCAGCACGGCCAGGGGAGCGTCAGGACAGCGCGGGGGCCGTGGCCGCCGCCGCCGCCGCTGCCTGGGACACGCTCAAAATTAGCCAGGCACCGCAGGTGAGCATCAGCCGCAGCAAGTCGTACCGCGAGAACGGGGCGCCCTTCGTGCCACCGCCGCCCGCCCTGGACGAGCTGGGTGGTCCGGGGGGCGTCGCGCACCCGGAGGAGCGCCTCAGCGCGGCCAGCGGACCCGGCAGTGCCCCGGCGGCGGGTGGTGGCACGGGCACCGAGGAGGACGACGAGGAGCTGTTGGAGGATGAGGAAGATGAAGAGGAGGAAGAGGAGCTGCTGGAGGACGACGAGGAGGAGCTGCTGGAAGACGATGCCCGCGCGCTGCTCAAGGAGCCCCTGGCGCTGCTCTGTGGCTACCACTGGCACGGTGCCGCCGCCGCCGCCGCCGCCGCCGCTGCCGCCGCCGCCGTGGCCACCGAGGGCGGGGAGCTGTCGCCCAAGGAAGAGCTGTTGCTGCACCCGGAGGACGCCGAGGGCAAGGATGGTGAGGACAGCGTGTGCCTGTCCGCCGGCAGCGACTCCGAGGAGGGGCTCCTGAAGCGCAAACAGAGGCGCTACCGCACCACGTTCACCAGTTACCAGCTGGAGGAACTGGAGCGGGCTTTCCAGAAGACACACTACCCTGACGTCTTCACCAGGTGTGTTGCTGGGGCCGAAGGGCCCAGGAGGGTGGAATAGAGGGGGGTCCCCAGAGTCGGGGAACCTCTCTTTGCTCCCGGGAGCTGCCCAGGGGCCGCCTGGCCAAATGTGACTCCCCAATACACACACACACACACACACACACACACACACACACACACACACACGTATACTTGGGCTTTAAATTTCTCTTGGTGTGGTTTCTTTCTGTCTGTTTTGAAACTTTAATGTTTCCAAATAACAAGTTTCAGAGCCAAATAGCCTCCAAAGAGCACCAAAGCAACCTCATTGGGTGCTCACACACGGGACTGCTCCCAGTGCTGATGCTCCGGCCAGGTCCTGGCCAGGCACAGGAAACACTGCCCGAGAGCAGGCGCTATTTTTGACCCATGTACTATGTGCACTGTCCACCCCCGCCCGGTGGCCCAAGAGTCTAGTGGGTATCAGTTACGCTGTTCTCAGGAAAACTGGAGCCCTTGCCTTCAGAGAAGACCTTTAAAAAGATCCGAGTTTTTGTTACTTGGGGACTCCTGAAATAACCAAAGAAGTCGGAACTAAGCAGTTGTTTGGTGTCTGTCTGTACACCAGAAAGGCATCAGCCAGAATCTTCCTCCGTGTCTCTGTCCCCACCCTCATGCCCACTACACCTAGCATGACTTTACTGTAAACGGGTTGATGGGGTGGACCATGATTTCTAGAAACGTGGTAGCCAGTAAATCAAACAGCTGAGGTAGGGCGGGGGCAAGATTTTGTCTCTTGCACTAATGTACACTGCTCTGCACTTCTCAATCTGAGAAACTTGGACCGGTGGATAGCGAGCTTTGAAACCCTTGCTTATTCAGACGACCTAGGGCTGCGAGCAGGCTTGGAACCTTTCCCGCCCATAGGCCAAGATTTTGGCTAAGAACTGGGAGCCAGGGTTAGGGGCAAATGGAGAAGAAGGAAAGAGACCGGCCTCCCAGTGAGAACAGAGAATGGGACCTGTGAGCGCCTGGCTCGCGCGCGCTCAAGCCGGGCAGCTCCTTCGCAGGAGACGTGTGCAGCTTTTCAATGTGCGTTTTCGAGGGGTAAAGCTGACTGTCCTTTTGAACCAGAGAAATCTCTGCTTAGGGCTCAAGGCCCGAGCCAACTCCAAAACATAGTTAGTCTGGCAGTTGCCAAACTCTTGTAGCCAGAAGCAACCAAAAAGTAAAATTAATGCAGGATAGGGCACTGAAACTTGGTCTTCCTCCGGGTCACTCAGTCTTTGAAGACGGAAATAAAACTCAAAGTCAGCATGTGCTATCAAGTAGCTAACGGGACCATCGGATTTTCTCTTATTTTATTTCTGCTTTTATCAGGCACGCGTACTTAAAAAGAAGGAAAGGAGACAGTGCGGCTTAGCATCCAAGTCCGTCCTTTTTAGCTTGTGGGGGAAACCAAAGTACAAAACCTGGGCAACTCCTCTTTACCGCCCCACCCCCATTTCTTTCTAGCTCAGCAGGCCTAGCTCCCGGGCTATGGCCCAGCCAGACTAGAGTTTTAGATTTGCCGGTGCTCTGCAAAGGGGAGGGGGCAGGAAGAGTGTTCAAAGGAAGATGCTTAGTAAACTGGTTCCTTTCTCGGTGCTAAAGAAGTTTCAGGTGCCGACCCAGTCCAGCGGGCAGCACAGACCCAGGCCCCAGGCTTAAGCAGTCCCGCTCTTTCATATCGGGGAGCAGAGAGCCAATTATTCTCGGCGCGCTCAGATTTTCGGTAAACAGGTCGTAAGCCGTTTTACAGCATCTTAATGGTTTCCTATTTGCCTTAATTGTCGCAGTAATAACTGCA
Source organism: Rattus rattus (assembly GCF_011064425.1). Classification (NCBI taxonomy): domain Eukaryota; kingdom Metazoa; phylum Chordata; class Mammalia; order Rodentia; family Muridae; genus Rattus; species Rattus rattus. The sequence goes on along the minus strand of NC_046160.1, from coordinate 113,224,603 downwards.
ATAACGGGGTAGGGTTTCAGCTAAATTGACTTCCCCTGAGATGGGCAGGGTTTGTAGTGGGCACTGGAGTCAGGAGGTACGCAGAATTTTGTTTAATCGAAAATTACACTGAACTCTTAACAAGCAACATATCTCCAGAGGGTAATGGGGAGTGTGACCTAAGGGGGTAAGGGAGGGCAGAGGGGGAGGGGGGATGTAGGAAAAGCAGAGAGCTGCAAAGAGGGGTAAAAAAGGAAGGAGGGAGGGAGAGAGAGGGAGGGAGGAGAGAGAGAGAGAGATTTTAGAGAGAAAAGCAAAACAAAGCCAAGAGGGCAGAAAACAAAAATTGTAGTCACTGCTGAGCTCTTCCTCTATTTAGTACTTGGATAAAACAGGGCAATAAGCACTGTGCCTGTGTGTGTGTGTGTGTGTGTGTGTGTGTGTGTGTGTGTGTGTGTGTGTGTGTGTTTTACCCTACTCTACCCTTTAGAGAGAGATTGAGACAAAACTCATTTGTCTAACTTTTGAAGACTTATGGCCTCAAGAATTCACCTCCCGTCCACATTATATGATATAATGTATGATATTTTGTACCTGTCACAGTGCTGGGTTTTTTTCTTTCTGTTTTCAAATAGTAGGCATGCTAGAGGCGAAGATCAGTCACATCCATGTACTTGGGGTGTGGACTGGAAGAAGCTGTCACAAAGGGGAAGGTGGCTGAGAGAGGGCTACTGGGGCCTAACTGACCTGCCTGAATGTTGCTTTCTTATAGGGAGGAGCTGGCCATGAGGCTGGATCTGACTGAGGCCCGAGTCCAGGTGAGCTCCAAGAAGGGGAAAGGGGGACTAAGGTGGATGGGGTAGGGGTGGAGGGCTGCCCCTCAAATAAAAAGAACTGAATCCAAATCTGAAAAGTTGACCCAAGCACTCACACATGAAAAGATATTTCAAAAGCAAGCTACAAACTAGGAAGAAGGAGGGAAGATTTCTGGGTCTGGGAGCTTAAAGTAGTTCAGGATCAAACAGGGCTTTTCTAGTCCCTGAGACTGCAACTCAGCAGCCCCCTACCCCAACCTGGTACCCAAGGCCCCTATAGAAAACAATCCACCAGCCGACTTCTCCTGATTGAAATAATAGGATGGAGCATGGATTTGGTTGTTAGACAAATCCGCTCAGCTCCAAGCAGGTATTTGGCTGCGATTAAGTCTCCAATCGGGCTTCATAAAAGCCCACTTAGTGCTAGAACAAACAGGGCCATTTGAAGGCAAAATGCTGTTTGATTTCCCCTCCGCCCTGCACAAGGAGCTGGCTAATGCTATTTGATTTCCCATTTTTTATAGCAATGAGCCCACATTGATCTAATAGGGAGTGAGTGCAATGCTATTAAAGGTGTTTGCAGCCCCATACCAGAGTGCATTTCCGAACCCAGGCCTCATAACCAAAGAGACAATCAACACTGGGCAGCCCTGATGGCCAACAGAAAACAGATGTCCTCGGGTTAGGAGCTGAGTGAATCACTTTACAGTCAAAATCAAGCGCTGATAAAGCACAATAAATTCCATATGGCTCATTTAATACACAACAGCTTCTTGCATTAGAGGGCTAATGATGAGGCTTGTTCCCCCTTTCTGTTGACACATTTCTCCATTGTCAAACAGAGATGTGACAGCAACTCCACATTTTCAGCTCAGGGGAACAAGTCGTGGGAAAGTTAAATAACTTTTTAAAAGAAGGAGAGCGCCCCCCTTCTCCTCTCCCACTATTCACTGGAGAAGATGTAATTAAGTGAATATGAATTATCAGAGTCCTTTCGTTTACCTTTGGGGGTCCTCAGAGGTATTAATTCAATAATGAGGAATTGCAGGGGACATCTTGATAATTGCAGTCGAGCCAGAGAGCCCAAGAGACAGAGGATCTCTCTTTAGAAAGGATTCCACGTTATTTAAGGCCCTTCTGCCTGCCTCCACTGCTCCCACTTCCCTTTCTTTATTCCTTTCCCACTGATGGAGAAATAGTGGATATTCTTGTCTAGACAGATTGGATGTGAGAAAGCTACCCGCCCAGGCTAATCTAACTACAGTCTAACTTTTTTAAGCCTTGGGTCTCCAAGCTAGACCGTTTCTACAATGCGCACATGGCTTATTGGAAGGCTGGCGAATGGATGGGTCCCCTTCCCAAAATCCTTAAGTAAACAACCAGTTTGGATTCCTGATATTTTTTCTTGCCCAGGATGACTGTATAGATAGAAGTCCAACCAAGTTTAGCTGCTGGCACAACTCACTCCCAGCCAGTTTAGAAATTCAAAAGATGTTTTTAAATTAAAAAAATATGTTTCTCGGTAGCAACTCACATTATATTTTAATATAATTCTGTATAACCCTAGTGTTCATTCTTAATTTTTAGACTCATGTGCAGTCACAAACTCAGCCCTAAAAATATTGATGCCTTCTGGGGAGAAGGAACAGCATCTGGGCTGTAGGAGTGATGAGCAGGTCACATAGAAATGATTTCATGCTCTTGGGTGATATTTTTAGATGGTGGTGGCTGCCATGTTTCAGGTAAAGGTCTCTGTTCAAAGTGCTTCTTATTAACAATTAGGAAAATACCTTCGGCTGGAAACCTCCCCCGAGCCGGAACTACCTTATTTAAAGAACCAAGTGAAAGCACACTCCCCCCCCGGGGGGGGGGCTATTTGCTCTGAAGTGGGGCAAACCCTGCCCTCTGGTTTCCTGTGCTCAGGTGATCCTGCCTTATTCCTCATAGTAGTCAGTGATATGTACGCACAGTGGCCTGACAAAGTCCCTGTAGAGAGCGTGCTTTGGACCCCGTTTTTAGGTTTCATGGAGAACCAGCCCTCTACAATGTGCACCTATGTTTCAAGTTTCACTTTCTGAAACAGGTCTCTCCTTAATCTCAATCCTATCCAAACCCCAGACCCCAGCACAGTGCACCTATGTGTTCAGTAGCTATTTTATTTTTACACAGAATAAATAAACGGCCTCCTTACTTTGCTTTTTAAGAGAGAGCAGACATTGCTCAGGTTCCGGTAAACCTAAAATATGTGAACATCTGGAGTATGCAGAACAGACTCGTGGTTCACGGCCTGATGCCTGCCCGTTCTCAACATTCAGCATTGTGCATGTTCATTTGTTGCCTTACACTCATCCTCACTAGAGTCTTGTAAGAACAGTTTTATTCGCCCCATTTTACAGATTAGAAAACTGAGGCCTAGATAGACTTAAGTGACCTAAAGGGAAGTCTTGCAGTAACGAAAGGGTCGGTCCAGACCTGGCAACCTAGGTGACCCCATATTTTAACTTTCCTGAGTCTTGGAAGCCTGGGCTAAACACCAACCACATTTAAGGGTTTGCTTGTTCAGTGGTTCCTGCTGAATTAAAATCTGGGCACCTTTTCACACAGAGGCTACAGAAGGCTAGGGTGGGTTCAGGAACATTGGAAAGTGGGAGAGAAGGCTCTAAACTAGTGCCAAGCCAACCTGGCCTCTCTCTGCATTTTGCAGGTGTGGTTCCAGAACCGTCGGGCCAAGTGGCGCAAGCGGGAGAAGGCTGGCGCGCAGACCCACCCCCCGGGGCTGCCCTTTCCCGGGCCACTCTCGGCTACCCACCCTCTCAGCCCCTACCTGGACGCCAGCCCCTTTCCCCCGCATCACCCAGCGCTTGACTCGGCCTGGACCGCCGCCGCAGCAGCAGCTGCAGCTGCCTTCCCGAGCCTACCTCCGCCCCCGGGCTCTGCAAGCCTGCCGCCCAGCGGGGCGCCGCTGGGCCTGAGCACTTTCCTGGGAGCAGCCGTGTTCCGGCACCCGGCCTTCATCAGCCCAGCATTTGGCAGGTAACTACAGCCTTAAGAGGCTCTGTTTGTCCGTCTGTCAATCTGTCTGTTTCCCACACAAGCAGATGTTGAGATCAGAGAGGAGGCAGGAGGGGGCTACACACAGCTCAACCTCAGTGACTTTAAATCTAACAAAACAGTCTCTAAGTTTTACTTAAAAGAAAAAAGTAGGTCTTGAGGACAGTGAGTTAGGTGTAAGTAGGAAAGGACAGTTGACAGTAGCAACCCTGACAACCAAAAGTGTCCATGAAAGTGTACAAAAAGTACGACTTGAAGGTATCCCTCCGCCAGGGCGGCTTGAGTGAACAGGTATAGGAGGCTACAGAACTCCGAGGGCTTTAAAAGTCTTGCGAAAGTCCTTCTGCAAGCCACAGAGCTTGGCAGCGAGAGGGACAGACACACTCGGGGTCCCCTATAGGAGCCCAGGAGCCAGAAGGCCCTTCAAGTGCACAGAACTATTTCTTCTTTCCCAGACTCTTACGTTCTTATCACTTATGTCCCGATGCCAACAGTACCCCCATATGTGCAAACCCCGACCCCGACAGCGGCACAAGACAACGAAATAAAAGAGCCATCTCATTGTATATAACTCCCTTTCTTTAAGGGAACATTGACTGATGAAATAAAAACTCTGTATAATCACACAGACAAAGAAACAAAGGAGGGGAGTATTAAGTTGGAAAGTGCAGTGAAAATAAATCTGAATACAGCTTCAATGATCTCTCTTTGGGAGAACAAAGAAATAATAGATCCATCCAACTGCGCAGCTACTTAACAAAAAAATTATCCTCGGCAAAATTGAAAGTAGGACTTGAGGGAAAATTAATATACCAAACTACGAAAATACCTAGCAAGTGCGTTTAAGTGCAGTTAAGTGGGGTGCCTCAGTTTACCTAATGGAACCAGGGGGTGTTTTGCCCCTTCCAGGTCACCCATTATCATTTCTTTCTGGAAACAAAAAAGTCCTATATCTCTTTCCTACTTTCCCCCTCTGACAACAAATGTCTCTTAGTAAAACCCAGGCGAACCCCGGCTGAAACACCGGAGATTCCTCGAGGTTGGGAGGAGGCGGGGGTTGGCACGATGAGTGAAGAGAAGGCAGGAGAGGAGGAGCAGGGGCTCCGGGAGCCCAGGTGGGCTATTTCTAATTGAGGAAATTCTGAATCGAATCGCGCTCCCAGGATTGGGGGTGGGGGGCTGGAGCAGGAGCCTTTTGGGGAGGTGGTTAGAAAAACTCGCCAGGCCGCCAAGGTGGAGACGAGGGCATGGGGCGCTCCGGCCTCAGCTGTGGGTCAAGGGTGTTGTGGGGAAGGGACGAGAGTAATCCCTGCGTGGAGAGTAATCCCGGTGCCACCCGGAGGCGGTGGCGCAGACTCTGGCACTGGTCTCAGAATAAAGCATTGGCTTGAGTTGTGCTTGGGGCTCACGACCCTGGGAACTCTCTGGGGGGAGGCATCTGGGGCTCAAAGAAGGAGGTGGGGAAAGGGTGCCTCCGTGCGGGGCCGTGGGGAGTCGGGAAGGTCCGAGCCGCCTGTGGAGCAGAAATCAACAGGCGGTCGCTCGAATGAATACCCCTTCCCTCTGACGCTGGCTGTTTAGCCACGCGAAGGAGGGTGCTCGGCCAGCGCTCAACCAGAAGGCCAGCACTTAAGAGCGGCTTTTCCTGGGCTCACACTCAGAAGGAGCCCAGAGAGAGTGCGAAGTCTGACGCGTGGGTCCTTGGCAGTTTCTAGTCTACTTTCTGGACCCTTCTACCATTAGCTTTCCCCTTCTCTTTCGCCCCCCCCCCATCCCGTTTGTCTCTCTGGTGCCTTTCCACTTGCACTTCTTCCAACAGCATCACTCCAGGAGCTGACCTCAGAACACAAGCTTTCTTAACTCAAACCCCAGAATCCACGCCCTTGGGCCTTGTGATTTGGGCTGCGGGGCCCGCCTCTGGCTCTGGATTCGTCCCCTCCGGACGTGTCTGGTCCCTTGAACTTTCTTTTCCTGGTGGGTTCTCTCCTTTTGCAAAGCCACCAGCCCACTTCACTTTCAACCCGAGCCCCAGCAGGGGCTGGGCTCTCCCAGCTGCTCCTCGCCCTCCACCCTCGCCGCCTGGGTGACAGGTGGCGGGGCTCACTGTCCTGAGAGCTTCACTCCGCTCACGAGGCCGTGACCGCACTGTTTGCTCTCCCCACAGGCTCTTTTCCACTATGGCCCCCCTGACCAGCGCGTCGACCGCGGCTGCGCTCCTGAGACAGCCCACACCGGCAGTGGAGGGCGCAGTGGCCTCGGGCGCGCTGGCCGATCCGGCCACCGCTGCGGCAGACAGACGCGCATCGAGCATAGCGGCGCTGAGGCTCAAGGCTAAGGAGCACGCCGCGCAGCTCACGCAGCTCAACATCCTGCCGGGCACCAGCACGGGGAAGGAGGTGTGCTAAAGGCTGCCCTCCGCCCTTGCGCCCCTAGGGCGCGCCCCGAAAGGTCACCTCACTCAGCACCACTCAAGACCAAATGGAAACAGAGGACCAGCTCACTCCCAAGACCGCAAAGACAGAGCGTAGCCGCCTTCGCAGCAGCCTGGACCCTGGACTCGGACAAGGCAGCTCTTGGCGCTAAAGGACGTGGCACCTCTTCCGTTGGCTGTCCATTTGCCCTTGTCCCTGTCCCTGTCCCTACCCCTGCCACTACCAACGTCACTCCAACTCAAATGTCCACTCTCCCGTTTTTATCTTACTGAAAACAAGCGGGAGGGTTTCTCCCCAATATGCCTAGTATTGAAGTTTTAAAAATTAAAAGCCCAACCTTCTCTTCTTCCGGATACCCCACTTAGCTTTTCTTTTGAATAGCATTTTGACGCTCTAAGTTGATTTAAGCGCGGCCCGGCTAGACAGACACCAGGGCCATGGAAGCGAATACGAATCTGTAAGATAGCTAACAGTGCACTTAAAGGAAAGGGGCGTCTCGTTCTTGTTCTCTTCTTTATCATACACCAACCAAGGTTTTTATATCAAACCAAAGGGAAATACTCTGCTAGAATATGGACTGTTGAAGTCACCAAACTGTGATTATTGATTCTGTACATACCATTGTTATTAAAAAAAAAAAAAAGAACAGAGCTTTGTATATTTGAAATGTTATAACGCAATTGCACTCAGCGTGGTATGGTAAAAATTTGTCCTCCTGTAGATTCTTACTGTGTTGTAGATACGGTAGGGTTCCTAGACAAATATTTATGTACTCAAGCCCTTTATTTAACTTATTAACTGTAGAGGCTTCGGAAACCTTCAAGATAAAGGCAATGGTACAGTACTTTTGTGTAATGTGTAATTGTTATCACTTTTCCTTGCTATCTAGTGGAGAAGTGTCACGCTCAAAATAAAAAAAATATATGTTTAACAAAAGGAAGTGTGAATGCTCTATGGAGACCCTAAGGGGGATGGATAGTACAAGCCCTGGCCCCACCCCCAGGAGACCAAGGGCGAGCTCTGCTGCTATCGCACCTCCCGAGTTTATATACACGTGCATCTTCCAGGCAGAGGCCCCTGGTTTGAATGTGACCCCCAAAGGACACCGCAGTGATGCTTTCCCAAGAGCATCACTGTTTTGTTACAGTTGGAGCCGAGGATCCTGGGGGCAGGAGATTGTAGAGTGGGTCTAATGGTAGGTGGGTATAGTAGGTGTTGCTGAAAAGAGAAATTTGAAGGCAAGCGAGTCTGGTTGGAAGGCAAAGGAAGCTGTTCGTGGAAAGTGCCACGTAGCAAGGAAGTGCGCAGTCCAAGATGACAGGTAGTGGCTGAGGCTGGCTTCTGAGGGGCGGGTCAGGAACCCCTAGTAGGGCGGGGGGGAAGAATAGAATAGGGGAGAGGGGAGAGAGAGAGAGAGAGAGAGAGAGAGAGAGAGAGAGAGAGAGAGAGAGAGCACACTCTGGGAAGAGTGATGGAAAGGCAGCTACGGGTATTCGAGTGGCAGATCTTAACTCGACAAATGTCATTACATCACTTATGTAGACATTGGGAAATGTATACATTAAAAAATCCAAACAGTTCAGGTTTAGCGGAGAAGACCCAAACAGATTTGGCATCTTTCGCCCTTGGGCTCACCCTCCCGCGGCAGGAACTGTAGCTCCCCTTCTCCGGGGACCCTGCCTGCGCCCTTTAGGGGTGACTGCTGGTGGAAGCTCGACCATGGGGGGCTGGGTCTCGCCAATGCTCCCAGGGTGATGGAAAGGGAAGAGAAGTTAATTAGTTTCAATTTGCAGCAATTAGCGCGCCGGACCTTTGGGGAGAGGGGCAGGCGGGAAGGGGGGCTGCGCGGCATGACTGACTACCACGGCTGGCGGAGTAGAGAACCGCCGCCCCGCCAAGACGCTAGCAACCGCGGGGGGCGCGGGCGCGTCTCCGGGGCCAGATCGGTCGCGCGCGCCCTGTTAGCAGGAGGTGGGGAGCTGGGTCCCCTAGCAGCCTTAGCGAAGGTGCGGACTCAGGCAGAGGTCAAAGGTCCTTGGGACGTTGTGCCACTTGAGGGAGGTGGGCAATCCTGGATGGGGTCTGCTGAGCCCTCAGCAAGTCCAAGAGACCCTGTGGTCCTGAGCTCCTGAGCTCCTGCCTGTCTAAAACCCGAAAGCGTGCCCAAGGGGGCGGGGGTCGCCAGTCCCAGCTGTTTCTTTAATTTTGTCTGTCCTGTGGGTCGCCACCACCTTAGCCAGGTCTGGACTTGCCAGAGTGGCTCTCCCAGGCAGAGCCCGGGTCTGGGGCATGGGAAGTGACCACCAACTACCATTCCCACCACACACTCTTCCCCCCGCCCCGGGCTTACTAAGGCCCAGTTGGAACTTTCTGGGGCATTTCTCTAGACCTACAGTCACAACCCCTCAGATTTGCGCAGGCTTTCAAAGTGAAAGCAGTTTCCCGGGAATGGACAGGCTGTTGTGGATTGAGGAGTGCAAGAGAAGCCCGAGGGGAGGATTTATTTATTTATTTGTGGTCAATATCACTTTTCTGTCGATTTTTGGCTTTTTGTTTAGTAAGAAGGCTTCATTTCCCCCCTCCAGGCTGCCAGTTGGATGGTATACGAGAAACAGTACCATTCTTCCTGTTAATGAACTCTTTTTTAAGTAATTTTTTCTCATTTGACCCTTCCATGGAGCAGAAGCAAATTGCGTGAAATTACCTCCAAGGATTACACTTATTACTGGCCAATGAGAACCCCTCGCCTTGTTTTACAAACTCTTAATCCTATGTCATTCTGATGCCGCAAACAAGCCCGGGCCTGGGCCTCCTATTCTTTCAACTTTCCCCAGCTGGAGGGACCTCATTCTGCACTTAATATTCCCCATAAATATCACACGCTAAAGACCCCCTGACTTCCAGCAAGTCCACATTAAACATGTGACATGTCACGCATGACAAACTCTGAGTATCTTTTCAAAGCAGCATTAAAAGCAAAGAAACCAATTTTCTTCTCCTTCCAAACCTCCCCAAGTGCTGAATGATGGGGATTGGAAAGAGCCACTGGAGCGTACTTAGGGGGATTTTATGAGATTTTCCAGAATGATTTAATCTTATTGTGAGCATTATTAATGAATGGCAACCCAATTTGGCCCCAATATCTGGGAACTCAGTCACAATACTGGGAGCGGCTAACAAGCCCCCCACCCCCTCAACCTGAAGCAAACCTCTTCCACTACTGAGAAGGACACGAGGAGGCCCAGGGAGTTCAGGAGAGTCAAATTCATGGCAGGACAGTCTCCTATCACATTCAAAATTGAACAGCCGGACACCTGTTTTCTCAAATCCACAGTGGGGCGAGGGGTGAATGGAGCCCTGTTTGTTGGAGGGGAAGGGTAAGTTGATTTGTTACGATTTTTCAGACAGGTTAGCCAGGTCCCGGGGAGCCCCAGGCAAGAAAGGAGTACTTGGGATACTATTAGAAATGAAGTCTCATGGCCTGGACTTTAGGCAATCCAGTGAGGGTGCAGACATGTTAATTACGTGGTGACAAAGATAGCAAGAGGATGAATTTGAGAGCGTGGTTGTGGGAAGGAATCTCAAAATTAGGGTAATGTTTCTGATATTGGCCCCCATCAGTTTCCTTCCCCCCCACCCCATATTACCCCTACTCAGTTGGGACAAGTATTTCTTATTGTTAGGTTTTTGGTTGTTTTTTGTTTTTTTTTGTTTTTTGTTTTGTTTTGTTTTGTTTTGTTTTTTTAATTTTAGCACCAACACTCAAAAGCACCAGAAGATCTGCTTAGCATAGTTTGGAGTGCAGATATTTCTCGAATGGAAAAGGGCTGATATATTAGAGAAGAGGTAACATGGGCTAACCCAACTTGCTTTTAGAAGAGAAAAATGTGTACATGAGCATGTGTGTATGTGTATACACAAAAGTGAGTGTGACTCAATGAAGGGGGTCTTAAATGGAGCCTAAGATGGCATTTTGGAATAGAGTTCCCCAGAGCAACTGCATATTTAAATGACAGTGGCAGCTTGGCTGGGGGGGGGGGAGGAGAAGAAAAGCCCTGCTACCTGAAGAGGAAAAAGCATTTTTTTTTCAAAAGAAAAAGTCATGTTGTCCCTGGACATTATTAACAGTCCAGTTTGAAGTATACATTTTTTCCTTTAAAGAAAAGGGGGCGATTACCAGTTATACATTAAGAAATGTCATTCAGTCATTTTTATTCATTCTCCGGAAATCTTCGTAAAAGCCTGAATCATACTTGTACAAGCAGCAATTTTGTTAATCCAGGGGGTTATTACTCTGGGCCCTTATTAGGTTCTACACCACTGCCAAGCAATCCTATAACCCTCTCAAAAGAAGTTTACCTCCCTGTTATAAAACCAGTAGTGGTATTTATACTGTGCAATAATTAGTGTATTACTTGAATCCACTAACACGTTCATTTTATCTCTGCACAAAACCTCTAGTCTGCTTATAGAAAGCTAGTGCCTCCTTTGGTGCTGTTAAAGTGGTGAAAGAGTGAATTGAAGGCTGGTTGCACTTTCTCCTTTTGCCTCATTTTTTAATTCCCATCTTTTTTGCTCTCATCCAATTAGCACAGTGTATTAGCGGTTTATCATCTCATAGTCAGCTATTGAGAGAAATAAGCGGACAGCACTTGGCAATAGAACTCGCCTGACAACCCTCAGGTACTTACATATTCCACTGCGCTATGAATAATAGAGGAAGAATGGAGCGCTAATTCCCTCATCAAAGAATGCCTTGTCTGCTGCTTTGCTCAACAACACCATTCTGATCAAAAGAAAAGCAATAAAGCTTAGCATAACAAAACGAAACCTACTTATTAGCTTAGTGGTTAAATTAATGCAGAGCCGCTGCTATTCAAAACCAAGGTTTGAAAACAGCCTCCAACAACCTGATAATGCTGCCTTCGGGATGAAGGAATTTTAATCTGAAATTTGAGGCTGGCTCAGATGAGTTAATCTATTAAACTGCTATAAGGAAGCTCTGCCACAAACTGTTCAATTAAGAAATATTTAGGTGAGGAGAAAGAGGAGAGAGGACAGAGGTGGGAGGAGAGGGAGAGGGGAGGAAGGGGGAGTGAGAGAGAGGAAGAGAGAAAGAGGTAGATGGATTTAAGTTTTGACTGGGAACATTGAGTAGCATTGAAGTGAGGGGTCCAGGTTCCTGAAAAGAGGCCTGGGCTTGATGCTTTTTCATAAAACCCTGACACAGATGGCAATCTGTTTTTCGAGTTTCCTTGTCAAACTCATATTAAATGGTACGCTGGAAAGTAACAGGGTGCTCATTGGTGGCAAGAGCTGGAGAAGTGGGGTAGTGCTGAAGGCAGTTGACTCACCCTTTCCTCATCCTGAACCCCAATCTATAAACCTCAATCAGCCAGCCCCTCCCCCGATACCCTGGGCAACTATCATGGAATTGACTTGATTTCCTATTTTATTTGACGAATTAGAATATTTTGGAGTATTATCTGTGGATTTTCAACTTCTGGCCTTTCCTATAACCTTTGTATTAAGGACAGTTGAGAGCTGACAGGCTGAGTTCGAGAGAAGTTTCTGTAAGGATCTGCAGCAGCAGCAGGTCCAACCTCGTTCTAGAAAGTACACGAGTTCCTGACCAGAGTAAGATCCTTTGTGGTACCACTTCTCAAATAATTCCAGTAGGTTTGGTAACCTTAACAACAAATAAACAAAAAACAAGTAAACAAATCAATTGCCAGCTAGCTGTGATGGTTCTCACCTTTAATCCCAACCCTTGGGAGGTAGCACAGGGTGAATCTCTGAGTTTGAGGCCAGCCTGGGCTACAGGGTGAGTTTCACAAGTGTATACAGAGAAAGTATGTCTCAAAACAAAAAACCCAAAACCTAAAATAAAAATTGTTATGGTTTAAAGAATGGCAAACATTTATTAACTATTTGGATTGCTAGGTTCTCTGGAACACTAGATCACCAGGTCCACACTGAGCCTTGCCCCTCTTAGCATCACTACTGCCCCCAGTAGACAGTCCTTTAAGTTCCCTAGTGTGTAGTTCACTCCATTCATTCTTAGCTCAAGGCTGGTGTTACAGAGCCCTTAGAGACAGGGATGGGCGGCAATCAAGGCATGCCAAGGAGTAGAGACCCTCCTGAGAAAAGCAAGTGGGCAATATGCTCACCTTTCAACACTATATCCACTGTATTCTTCCAAGTTGCAGCTCCAACTTTACATACAGTTCTGGAATCCTTCAGGCATCCCCAGTTAAAGCCTACACTAAATAAGAGATCCCAGTAAGAAAATGCTGTTGTCATTGGCTATTCTCTCTGCAAGACCACTTTGAAAATGGTTTTCCTTTTAATTCACATGTAGCTTGTTTTTAGAGAAAGAGTCCCTAGGTGTTCTAAAACTTTTGATGTAGACTAAGCTGGACTTAAATTTATGGCAACTCTCTGGCCGCGTCTAGAGTGCTGGGTATATATGTATATGCCACCAGTACTTGACAAAAATGTCTGATTTTCTATCGAATTTATATAGAAACAGTCCTTGTCCTTAGAAACAGTCTTTCACAGTTTTTTTGTCCTTGAATATAATCACAGCTCACCAGAGAAAATGGAGATGCACTGCGGGCAGTAGTGAAACACCCTATGAGATTACTATAACAGCAACTCCCAGAAGCTGATCAGGAGTGATGAGAGCACACCAATCTCTTTGTTTCCTAAAGCGACTTGCTTGCTCTAACTTGTGACCGGCTACAGTGCTTTTAGTGCCAATTAACTGTCAAGGCCCCAAACCCAGCGTTTCTACTTCAAATCTGAGGGTAAGAGAAAGAGAAGAGGAGAAAGAGGAGCAGCTTAAGAGCCTGAAGAGGAGAGGAGGGAGAGAAAAGAAATGGCAAAGCTAGACAAAAGAAGACTTCATCAGTTTTAACAAGTATTTCTTCACATCCACGGCTTACCAAGTATTTCTTCCCTAGGGTGCCACTATATGGGATGCCTCTCTCCCCGGAGCCAGGAGCTTGTCTATTGGTTTAGTGTCCCTCCACCCTCTGCCTCTTTCTGGATCAAAAACTAACATCCCTAGTCCTCTCCATGCTTAATATATCAAAGGATTCAAAGTTCACAGAACTTCTCAGTACTTTGAATATCCAGACATCTTGCTTAACGTCTTCAAACCCGGGTTCTGATTTGGATGGTTATGAAAGAATTCAGGCTGAGGTTTTGAGAGGGAATGGTCTTCAATCAAGCTTTTATTCCTTTCTGTTAACTTACTGAACCGATTTAAAAACAAAACAAAACACAGCAACTGGGTTTCCTTTAGAAAACTTTATTCTTAAGCACAGAACACAATCATTTTTTTCTTTATAAAAAGACATATAGATAAGTCTTTAAGGTATTAAAATAGAGTTTATGGCTTCAAAGTGAGCACTGTTATGAAGAACTGATGAAACAGCAAGCACTGGGTCCTGTCAGCTGCCTCCCACCAGAGCCCCGCCATAATTTTTGTGAAATGTCAGGACAAAGTATTTAAAATATGCTTTCCTATTGTATAAACCTCCACTTTGAACATTCTATGTAAAGGGACAACATAAGGAATGTGCATATGAAACATCTGGTCAGTGTTGAACTCTGAAAAATTCAATAAGCGAACTTGCTCTTTGTATTTAGGAAGTGCAAACTTTCTAAATCCCTCCACCATCACCACCCACCTCCCCCCGCCACCTGCACCACTTATATGAAAGACAGCGCTGAAATCAGCCAAGCTTGTAGCCAGTAGCTGAACAAGTATTTGGACACAGTCTGGGTTTAATTGACATGTGAAAAAGCAAAATGTTAGGACCTCCACTAAACCCCATAGAACTCTTTTAGGGGTGTCTCTGATACAGCCCCAGGGTAAAATGAAGGTCACTTATGTCTCAGGTACTCTCAATTAAAGTATTAATTTCTGCTCTGCAGAAATCCAGTCCCCAATAAGATAATAGGTCTTTGGGTACTTAGGAAAGGGTTTGGTTGTGCATAGTACTATGAAAACTATTTGGCAAGTTAAGTATTTTTACACTCCCATCCTGGTCCACATCTACATCAACACAGCATGCAATCGTCAAAAGAAAAGCAAGCTACTGGTGAAGCAGTTAGGGCAGGTGGCGGCCTCAGAAGCTCACATTCAGCACCTGGCCTCCGTGCTTGCTCCTGGCTCGCTCAGTTCTTCCCAGCATAATTGGCGAAGAGCTTGCTGAGGTTTACTTCAGAGTAGCCGCTCCAGGACAAGAAGTGTTCTGCTATGTTCTTGACTTTTCTGTAGTCCTGAAGAACTCTGGGAGTGAAAAACTGCTTCTTCAATTTATCTAAAATGAAATAAAAATGAAACGATTAGAAGTCTTGGATAGTTTCTTCAAAGACATTCAGTATTTTGTTTCCAAGAAAGGTACAGGTTTGATTGTAGCTGCTAATCTAATGGGACTGTCTGTGTTCTTTCTACACTGGGGACAGTCCAAAGCCAACAGGATCTCAGAATTTTCTGTGAAAGCCTGAGCCTGCCCTTTTCAGAACCTAACTGTCTGGGAGGACAAGCCAGGCCAGGTCACCTCTATTCAGGTGATCTGAGGTGCATGTCTACACACAGTGGGTAAGATGAGTCTCACCCTAAGCCGTTTACTGTCCTGTTGAACATAGGTATGCACTGGACTGAGAATCTGGATGTAGAAGAAAACTATATTCTCTAGTGCCTCCCAAAACATACTGCCCCTACTAGTTGGCCTCCACAGATTCTTTTAATCCCCCACTTGCCCATTTTGTTAAACAAAACCTTACTGAAAGAGGAGAGGGGAGATGCCTTTACCAACCTTTCTTTTTGTCCACCCGGTACAACTCAGATCCAGTGTCCCACCTATATGCCCAGCTCCTTTACCCATCCATTCCTGGCCTTCCTAGTGTGAGGATGGTTCTCTCAGCCAGAGGAATTACTGCGCTTCCCTTCTCTCCTTTCCACAGTGTTGGCTACTTCTGCACTTGAGTCTTTAAAGGAGCGGCAGTGCTGCTATGTTCGGGTCTGATCTTCTGGGGGACAGCATCCCTGCCCTGAATGGTCTTTGTTCATGGCTGCTCAGGAACTCCATGAGATGTTTGGAAAGGATGACTTTTTTAAATCCACATTTTATAGCAGAGAATTGGGTAAGCCAGTTGTCTAGGGTCACAAAGCAGGTCCTTAGAGATGCAGATCTGGAGGTCACTTTTGTGACTCCCTCACACCATTGCTGGTTGAAGATTCCTGGCAAGGGCTGGAAATCTGCTATTCCCAAGGTCTGTGCCATGGTGCCTGAGGGTGGGAGATGGGGAGGGGGCATAAGGCTTCCCAGCACCCTGAAATTGGAAAGGACCAGGAAGGAAACACAGATGTGGGAATATGTCCATCACAGAAAGCAAAACTCCACTGAAACAACAGATTGACAATAAGGCCAATAAAAACGGGGAAAACCAAACTCAGCCTCAAGACTTTTGCTCCTTAGCTACACATCCACATTTGTTCACAACCTTTTCTAAGTTAGCCCAATGCCTTTCCAAAAACAACCCTAAGAAGTTCTGTATAGGATTTAAATGTCAAAAGGGTAGAAAGAGAAGCAGGGGAGGGGGGCAATGTCGTTAACTGACTATACAAAGACAATTTGAAAGTTCTAATTATCGGACTCTGGCAATATACAACAAAGGCCCCAACCATTGTGCCTGCCTCCAGCAGGCCAGAACCACAGGCCTGCAACCCTGTGCATGTGAATGACACAAATGCATCGGATGACTGGGGAGAGCACATTTAAAGAGCTGCAGTAATATGGAGCAGGAAGAGAGAGGACATAGCTCCTGATGTGTTTACCTCCTTTGCTGATGGGATATTGACTGTTCCCACCAGGTTGGTTAGAAAGGGGACTATTTACGCTGCCACACAGCAGAGTTAGAATGACAACCAGCATCACTGGAAGCACTTCTTCGTAAAAGACAACTGTGACCACCAGCATATCCCATAGCTGGTCAATACAGCCCAGGCACCGGTTCCTGGCAGTTAGAGATGCAGATAAAAGCTCCCACTTGTTTCCCCAATGAGAGCTTAATCAATAGCATATGGAAGGTCTTCTAGGAAACAGAACTGGACAAGCTGTCACAGGCCACATCATAGGGGCTGGGAGGACAAGAAGTCACTTGTTCAGTTTTCCTCTTCCTTCTTTGGGTCCCGGGGCATGCGTGTTAGTCTTTACACTAAACTGTTACCTGGTTTCTGTCAATACTCTACCCACTGCTTTAGAACTTAAGAGAAAATAGCAGATGGTAAGGGATGAGAGCCTGTTAGCATGGTCAGTAGACCGCTGCCTCCTTTTGCTGCTCTAGTGTTTGAATGCACTCATAAAGACATAATCCCGGGTGTAGTTGTGGTCAGGACTCAGGACAATACTGGTAAAATATTTTAAGAGGACAGCTGACAAGGCACATGCAACAGTGGCAACCTGCTCCACCAGATACCTCTAACTGTGGCTCTCGCTCCGCAAATTCAAACTTCTTAAAAGCCAGAGAAGGAAATGCTCTTTCTATACAGAAACATACCAGGAAAATACAAACTCATGACCTACAGTATTACCTAAAAGACACTCATCCTTAGCTACAAGCATAACAACCTCTTTTTCTTAGTTTTCTTGCCAGCACTCTTGGAGGAACATGTAGTTAGTGAAGAGATTGCTCATAGTCATACAATAATTGTCAAAAGCATTCTCATCCTAAACCCTAAGAAAACAATGGCAAAGTTAGCCTGGGTAATGATTCTTTTATCAGACAAAACAATGAATTCTTAATACAAAACTTTATTCTCACTGGAATACCAAAATAGCCAAATTACAATACTTTTAATGCAAGACGAACTCGTTCATCTGAGGGTTGACCTGCCTTAGAGGTTTTGTTTTAAGTCATCTGATTAAAGAGTTGCAATGTGAAAAAAATCAAAACAAAACAAACAGGAGTGATCTCTAAGGAAACTTATTCCTATGTTACATTTTCCAGTTCAATGTCAGTACAATAAAATACAGATCTCTTCTCAGCTTGCCTCTTTATAAAACCATTTTTGGTCTTAAACACATCGAAGTAAGAACCACAAGGCAAAGACATTTTAAAACATTGCCTACTGGTTATTTTATTTTAATTAAGGCAGGCTTAGGCACACAGGCAGCAGCCGTCTCTGTTCTACATGTCTGTTTCATTTATTTCTGTGCAAAGGTATCAAACAACAGTCAGTTATAATTGATTCTGTCAGGTGTTATATAGTCAGTCATAATTGTCTCTGTGTAGAGGTGTGTCAATTTACTATATTTGAATTAAATATTCTGTCAATTATAAAATCAGGCAATAATTTCAGTCAGTTTTTTAATTGCATGGCTTCCCACCATACGGTTCTCAGTTCTCCCACCTTTTCTAATCCATATCCTCCCTCTCTCTCTCTCTCCCTCCCTGCCTCCCTCCCTCCCTTCCTCCATGTGAGCATATTTTGCCTTCAGGTGTGGACTGCAGGAGCCTTGAGGAATTTTGAGGTGAAAGTGCATCTCTTAGTGCTCTCTGCCATCTAGGGCCACAGGCTCCAGAGAGCCACTGGGACCTCTAGCTAGCCTGGCCACCTTTTTCCTAGCAATCCACAGTCCCGTCCATGACAAAGTATAGTTGTCTGAAAGATCTCAAATGATACCCATATTTCAAAGAGAAAAACCTTTAGAGCCCCAAGCAATTCTTTGTAAAGGCAAGAAATTAAACTATATAATCTCTGAGTCAATTCTTGTCTAGAGAAAAAGATAGAAGGCACAGTACCAGGCACACACAGCATGCAAAACATTTATCCACCAGGCAACGCCTGGAGGGCCATTCTTGTCTGAGAAATCACTTCCTAGATACTAAAAATATTTCTGAAGGCTGAAGAGTCTCTCTGTCAGTCCTTTATTCATTTCCACTCCTACTTATAAACAATTATCTCCAGTTTTCCTTTTCTCCTTTTCTGTTGATACCAAAATACAGCCTTCAAACAGTATAAAATATCCATGGTTCAGCTCAAGTGCTCTACTAGACTCATCTGACAAGTATTTAGAAGTGTGATTATAAATCTCTCCACCATTGGTCTGGTTCATGTTCAATAAATACAGGCTTTCTGCAGCCTGGTGGTGGTGAATGGTGACCCTTTCTACTTGAAGCAAATGGAGGTGCAATGGGGCCCCACCACCAGGAATGGCTGGCCAGTGGAAGTTTGGAAACGAGCAGAGGGTGACGTGAGGAGGGAGGAGACAGGGCGAGGCGATGTAAAGAATGCCATGTCTATAGAGAAAAAATAGAAAGTGAGAGTCGCGCCCTTACCATGTTTCAGTGGAGAAAGAGTCACCTTGAAAGAGATCAAAAATTTCCTTTCAACTGGATGAAGTGATTCTATCAGGGCTGGGTTTTGGGTGTTTGTATTTGTCATGTCGGAAGAAAATTGCCCATGCAGCCCCCTTGCTGAGGTTATAAAAAGTACTGTCAACCAT
This sequence comes from Rattus rattus, assembly GCF_011064425.1. Lineage (NCBI taxonomy): Eukaryota > Metazoa > Chordata > Mammalia > Rodentia > Muridae > Rattus > Rattus rattus. The sequence goes on along the minus strand of NC_046160.1, from coordinate 113,205,802 downwards.
ACTGGACAGAATTTTTTTTGGAAGGGGGGTGCGGAGAAGGGGAAAACACATTGTGCAGGATCATTAAGCACTGTTGTATAAATAAAGTTAGAAGATCAAACGAAAGAGGGGACTCGGGTTAAATGCTGGAAGACAAGCTTAAATAAAGTTCTAAGAAAAAAGCAAGGCATGCTGTAATTCCAAGAACCTATTACTTCAGACAATTTACTTCAAAAAATAAAATCAGAATGGTAAATGATTACCCAAAAGCAATCATGTCATCATCACTGAGAGATGGAATAAAATAATTTTTTGTGAAGTGGCTGAATGAGAGCAACTTAAAAGCCACGGAGCCTGTCAGAAGCACATTATTTCTTTTTACACCCCGTTTCCCAATTCATCTCAGTGCTGCTGACTAACCTCGGCTCCCAGCAGGTGGAGCATTTAAAATAAATAGCATTTCCTACAAAACGCGCTCCAACTGCCCCATGACAGACGCTTCCAATTCCCGGCCAGCCACTGGATCAGCTTCAGCGGTATCTAACAAGGTGTAAATACAATAACAAGCATGTAATTAAGTGAGCATGATGAAGTTAATGGAGATAATTCATTCCATTTTGGGCTTATGAATATTCTATTAGATGTTATCAGGCAGCTGGAATAGCTGTTAATTTAATCATCATTCAGACCAGCAAAATGTTCTTTGTGCGAGCATAATTGCAGAGAATGAATAATTGATTTGACAAATTGTACCAGTGGATTTCAAAACAGTTCTGTGCGCCTCAGAGCAGGAAGGGAGGTGAGAACTGAATACTAAAGCACTGAAGAGGTGGCAGAAGCCAGCCTGTAAATTGAACATTATCAGGACACAGATAAAGGACAATTTTTATTTTATCAATGCAACACAATTACATTACAGTGCGCTAGTAATCATTCTGCCCACACTTTAAAAAGGGAAATAAATTACTCTTCATGGGAAAGGACAAAAAGAAATATCAAAACCATTTAGAATCCATTGATATTGGATATTTAATTTTTTGCATTATATTTTATTATAGGAAATATCAAACTGTGTTTGAAATTGCTGGCACATTTAACTCTGTTACCTGCAATCAGGTACACAGATTGTATTTTACACGTATCTCTGTATTACAGCATGTTCTATGAATTACAATGACTTTATTGCAATTTCTTTAAAAACTCCCCTAATGTTTAAAAAGAGCCATCAATGTGGCATACAAGAGTACTGTATGTACACCATTAACTATCAGGACTCGGCTCTCATTACATTCAACAACTAGCTATTTTTTTCTTCTTCTAATGGTCCTATACTGCATTTGGATGGAAAAAGTAGCAACAAAGTATTGACCTTCCATGAGCCATTTCCATCATGAAACTAAGTTGATTATGGATCAACTCTACCAAAGGCCCAGAGTTCTCGGTTACTGTCCCAAAAGAAACCATGTTTGTCTGCCTACCCATGACTGACATTGTAATTTGCCCAAATCCTACAGGGTATTTGCTGCACAAACTTGTAATTTAAACAAAGCCAGTGGGGTAGACAGCAACTGCAGTTAAATCTGATGTGAGCACTACCTTTTAAATACACACATCGTCATAAGAAAATATCTTAATGTCTCAGCTGGTGCTCTATGACAGACAAGAACAAATGATAAACTACAATCGGTGGTGCTCAAAGAAGGCTAAGGATTGGGGACTGGGAAAGAGTCAGCAAGACTCGCTGGGAAGTTGCATGGTATGTCTATCTAGTCAGTGTTCACCACCCAACCCCGTTTGCAGATTCTTATCATTTTTACCTTTCCCCAAATAAGAGCCCAGACTACAACTATATCAGTAATGTCTGATTTTAATTATGTAACATCTTTATACTATCAAAGTAACATGTTCACTGTCACCATTCTTCCTAAAGACCCATTTTTCCAAGTCTTGGACCAGCAACATGATCTAAAAAGTGTAATTAATATCTTCACTGTTCATATACTATCATACTGTTGATTCATACATTGGTTTAATGGTTTTTTAACATGGTTTTTAACCCTGGGTGCATAAATTAAAAAGGAATATACTCTTAGGTGACAGCAGTAACAAGAAGATTTGGAATTCATACACTCTGGAGAGCTTACAGGGTGAGGGTGGATGCACATGAGGCCATTCTTAGAAGAAAAGGCGGCCAAGGGAAAGAGAAAATATTTATGTAACAAACACATCACATGATGAGGGAGATCATAATCAAATTGTAGAGTCATTTATGAACATGAAGCCTATCTATCTTCCTTCATCTTAATGAATGTATAGATTGAAAGATTAGAGCGCTTTGGTAATTTTAAGACCCTGTTAATGTTTGACAAATGTTAACCAATGACAATGAATGATAATAGTCAATAGAAGCTATGGATCCAAATGCAAATAATCATTTATCACAGGTGGGAGGAAGAAAAAGCCTCCAGTTTGGCAACTAAATGAAAAAGGGCACCCAAGGGAATGGCTTTTACATTTCCTCTACCAAAGGCTTACTTAGGAACAGAGACCAAGAGCACACGACTGGCCTTCTTTGCTACCCAATCGTCTGGATCTCTTTACTTCTCATTGGGCCTTCTGTTCTCAGAGCACATTCCAGTGTCTTGGAAACAGTTGTGAGCAGTGTAAACAGTTGGAAGCTACAGCTAGACTGTAGTTTCCTGTGACAGGGCTAACTAGAACAGGTCTTAGAGAAAGCCTTACCTGCTCCAGTGCATAGACAAATAGATATCCCTGGAAAGAGGCTGTTCCCCAGCCATCTCCTCACACCCTACTCTCCTCTCTTCTCTACTTTTGGGAAGCAGATAATAGCTTTAACCATTCTAGGAGCTCTGTCTGTCCATGGATGGTACACAATCGTCTCCACTTAAAAACCATGCACATAGGAGACGTTAGACCCCAAAACAATGAGCTACATGATGTGTGGAGGAAAAAAATCTGTTTTTATTCATTTAAACCAAACAGTTATTCTGGCAAAAGTAATAATGGGAGGAAATAGAAAATGTCACAAGCAGACATTTAAATGACTGCTTATCATCAAACCCATTATTCAAGGAAAAATTATGAAGGCAAATGCTGTACCTGATACATTTTTTGGCTGCACTGACTTTAATGTGTATGTAAAATGGATATGATCTGTGATCTAAATATTAAGAGCTGGGTGACTGTGGTGGCACACACATGCCCATAACCAGGAATACACAAGATCCTGTTTCCCAACGAAACAAACAAAAAATAAAAAGGAACCAACCAAACAGCAACAACAAAACACAAAAAATCATGAGGCAGGGGTATAACTCAATGATCAAATACTTCCTTAAGATATGCAAGGGCCTACATTCAATAGTCAACATCGAATGAATAAATTATAAGGCAATTCAGTTTATTACAGCAGCATCTATGAAGTCTGAAATACTACTTTCTCAGTTAACCCATATTCAGATTCCTAACAGAAACAAGAGCTACATTTAAGCAAGACAGTTTAGACAATTCATTACATGCCAGTAGTCTTCACACTTCATGGATGTATTTTACCTGAAAAACACCCAGTATTTTCAGGGTGTCAAGGATAGCACCCCTTTTTTCTGTTTGTTTGTTCTTTTGAGACTGAAGTTTTCTGTGAGCCCTGGCTGTCCTGGAACTCAGAAATCCACCTGCCCCTGACTCCTGAGTGCTGGGACTAAAGGCTTAAGGTTAACACTCTTTACCTTCTCTAATTGTATAAAACAATACTTGGTGATCCAACAGGAATAAATTTTTCCATTAGGCCAATGGATTATTTTCTCTCTTAGAAACCTGAAGTCTGTAGTGAATTACATCCCAAAATAGATCGGTGACACTTCAAACAGGATTCCCCACTAACTACAAAATTGACCAGTTATCTTGAAACCTTAACTGGCTAATTACCAAGATAGTCACTGTTCCAACTCTCTTTCTTACTGAAAACTTGTTCTGGGGAGGTTAATCGGGGCCAGCACTCCATTTAGCTCCTTTAATATGGGCACCCTTTCTCCATGACACTTGATATCAATGTTCGTTAATGAAGAAGCTGGGGGCTTTTGAGAACAGGTTGCCTCAGTAAAGCCACTGATAAATACAAGCTTAGGTGAATTTAATTTCATCTTTTAGGATGTAGCAAAACTTTGGTAAGATTGAAGTACAAACTTGTAAAGCAAGTAGTTTCCTCTCGAAAGACCCGGTCTCCCTTAGGATTCCTCTTCATAAGGCTGGCCAACCACTGACCATATGGAGTGACTCCCAAATGAGGGGTTACTTACTTGAAACAATAATATGCTATTTGACATTTTATAGTCCACATTTCTCAATTAGAAAACAAAGGTTATCAAACTATGATCTGTTTTGTCGATAAGGTTTTAATGGGACACAACCATGCTCATTATGTTTATTTTTTTGTCTACAGCTACAATGGTGACACTGAACAACAGTAATGAGACTATCTGGTCATAAAAACTGGAGATTTCACCAACTGACCCTATAGAGAAAGAGTCTGCAATTTCTGCTTCAGAGGATTCAAAAAGATATTATGCCCTAGCTCTGTGTTGTGTTGTATGCATATAGATCATACTGCTCAGAAGGCTGAGGTGGGAGGGTCTCTTGATGGAGCTCAAAACAATCCTGGCAACATAGCAAGACAAGCCCAATGGGCTCAAAATTATCTTGGCAACATAGCCAGATGTGCCCAATGGGCTCAAAACCATCCTGGCAACACAGCAGACCCTCTGCCTCAAAAGCAAACACCTCCCCTACCAAAACAAACACTCAAAAAAAAAAAAAAAACCCTGAAAGAAATATCTTATTATTTTTATCACAACAATAATTCTATAAGCAGAACAGAAGAATCACCAGATTCATTCAGGAAGCAACACCAAACAGGGTTTTTGTAAGGCTGTACTGCTAGTTTACACTTTCTCTAAATCCTCTTTGGAAAAGGACAAAAAAAATCCTCTTAACCTCCTGTCCAGTTTGGTATTTGCTTTCCTTGACAAATTATCACTAGGTAACTCAGCCCAGCCTCAAACTTGTGATGATCTTCCTGTGATGGCCACCCCCATGGTGCGTCTTTCAAAAACCAAACAAACACAACAACAACATCAAAACAAAGCAACGAAACAAAACAAACCCCAAAATGGTCTCCTAAGCATACTCATACAAGATTTCCCTTTTTGATTTGGGCAACTAAAAGTCTTTAAAATCTAGTGTTGGCACGGGTGTGCTAGAATAAACACACTCCTATTTTCTGGGGGTGTACAATGGTGGCGGCTAAGCCATGCAGTGTGAAACTGCTTTATGTGTTTAAAATTTTTTAAATAAAAATCTGAATCTTTCAGGTTGTCTTTTTATCTGCTATTAGATAAAGGTTAAAAGGTGGTGGAGACAGAGATAGAACCCACTAGGAAATGTATTTTACATTCCAGACTCTTCTTAGGGAAATGTATAACCCTTATATTAAAGCCCAAGTCTTTTATCTGCTATTTAGAAAAAGAGGCTTGTACCAAGGGATTCTTCTGAAGGAGTATGTAAGTGTCTAGAGAAAGTCGACATCCCTATTTGTGATGTTTAATATGCACATTTTAAGCTACCAATGCATTTTCACTCCTATCATTTTTAACATATAGATTTCTTTCTTTTCCTTTTTGTGGGGCTAAGAATGAACACAGGACTTCCCACACTAGCTGGGCTATATTCCTAGCTCAAGGTAACTTTTCTATGCTTAAGCCAAAGCTAATTATAAACTGGTCTTACTGATGTGCAAATTGTTGCTATCCCTTTAAAGCTATGTCACATTTATGATTCAATGATTAAAAGAAAAGCACTGTGTGTCTTACATTGTACGGTTTTTGATTAAGTCACAGAATTGTCAGAAGCCTAGGTTTGACCTATGGACTTCATTTCCAGATGGGAGCGGGGAGGTTAGTGGAGATGGTATTAGAGGTTGGGCAGAAATGCATAAACCACAATTCCAAAGAAGAGGTAAAGGTAACGAGCTAAAGTTGGATATCGAGGGCTAGAACTGATTTCACACACGCGTGCCACCACTCAGGCAGGCTTTCCCACTAGTAGGACCATCTGCACAAAGGACTTATTTACATGGTATAGGTGAATGGGTTCGCTATGGGTGTTCACTATAATTATACATAGTAAAAGTATCACTTCATCAGAGTTTTTTTTCTGGTGTTTGTGCATGTGTGTACAGGCATGCATGTGTGTTGGATATTACAGACACTTCACAGTACTGACTGATACAGTCCTTTAATTCATATTTCCATCATCAAATGACCACATCCTTTACTTGCAAATAACATGTGTTTTGGCTTTTCTACTTGTTTATTCAGCAATATTTAGTGTTCTTACTGGATGTCATGTATTATTTATCATAGGAAAGAAGGGGAAACTAAAAAAGTAAGCTAACATGTTTGCTGTATTTCTCATAGGTTATCACTTTAATTGGAGAGAAAGACCACAGGTAAGTAAATATACTACACTTTAACACACAGAAGCTTGAACTGTTGCTTTTTTCACACATCTTTGCAGAGTGTCTAGTATGTGTCAGATACTATTTTAAGTCCTGGAAATGGAAACAACGACAACAACAACGACGACAACAACAACAACAACAAAAAGACAAAACGTCTGCCCCCACGGGGCTTAATCTCTAATGTTATTACAGACATAATTAAGACAAAGAGAAAACTCCACAAGCCATCCTATGAACATAGAGACATATTATTTAGAAGACACATAGTTCAGAAGACTGGGTTGCTTTTCTTATCACTGCAAAGCAGCCAATAAATCATCGCTCAATTATTTTGAGCACAGATTGGAGTTATTTATGTAATTTTGACAGTCTAAATTCTGAAGAAGCAGAGCATGCTTGAAGTATATTGTTACTGCTATCCTCTAAACAGCCCATCTATTGGCCTTGAATTTTAAATATGACTCACTCCATAATACATCAAATACAGCATATACAGCTGCCATCTGTCCTATAGCCATAGTACACATCCCTTTCATTCACAAGCAAAGCCAGCAAAGGGGGGAGGAGACCGAGATAGAGAGAGGATAAATTCTACTTGTGCGATTAAAAAAAAAAGTAGAACAGTGAACCCAGTGGTTGAAAAGTGAAGATAAAAAGAAGAAAACAGTAATCTTGCTATAGAGCAGAGAATTGTGTTCCTCGCTCTCCCCCTACTGCCTTTCACACTGTACAGACTCTAGCACCCTGAACTACTGGCTCTCCTGCTCACACTGTCGGCACTTTAAAGAAACTTTTCAACATTTCTGCTTGACACATTTTTTCAACAGGGAGGTGAAGACAATAAGTAAACAGGTAGTGAAGGGCTATTTAGAGAGCTGGTCAGTCACAGTAATAATAAAGGGGAAAACCCCCACCCGAACAGAATATCCATCCTATGCGTGGCAGCCACAGACGGCACATGACCTCTGACAAACAGTTTTCAGAGTAATTTTAATGCTACTCTGGATTTAACTTGACTAACTGGTAGCAATTGAGCACATCTTTTTTTCTTTCTTTCTTTTTTTGTGGCAGCAGTTATCTAAAACGCTACAATAACAGCATCAAAAGTAGAATGGTGGAAGATTGGTTTTCCATTGTGCTGCTGAACTGGCATAATGCCCACTTTAAAAGCAATTCGCTGCTCATCACTGAAATCTGGCAGACACGACACTAAATGCCTTGAGGGAAAAAAAGGGACTTGAGAAGGGGGAACCCACTCCAACCACCACGCAAAGGGGGGGGGGAAGTGTTCCACAGATGAGGAATCTGGGTGAGAAGAGAAAATTGCCAAATAAAAAGTTTACTGCATTGCATGAAGACTCCCAACAGGCTGTACTTAATTTGCTCGAAGATTTTGTCTACAGGTCTGCATTAGTAACAGCTGAACAAAACAAAAGCAAAATATATATTTATGTCGGTCTATTGTTCTGATGAAGCAAAAACCCAGTGAGTTCCATCAATCATATGTCAAACACATCTTCCCCGTTTTATTTACCACCAAATATAATGAGTAAATATGTGATAATAAAACTCTTCTTTTTACATGGACATATACAATTTTTCCTCCTGCTAAATACAGGTAATGATTTAGGAAGCTTTCAAAATGTCTTTTTACTGTCAATAAAACTAATTCTATTCCTATTTTCATGTGGAAAAAACTTTACAAATGAAAATTCAAATTAAAAATTCTGATTACCGACATAGTGTGACAACACCTGTGGCTATAATTTTACTATCAGCGCTCTTAACAGTATTTAACAATAGCTTGAAGCAAGAAAAATGGTAGGAATTTGTCTGTAACATGCCAGATAATGACATTGGGAACTTTTACTTCCCCTTTAGTACATTAAAAGCTTTGATGTGAAAAATAACCTCATGGAGACTACAACTCAAAGGTTGCTGGGGTGCTTGTGTAGGTGTGTCTCAGGTATGGGACCCCTTCCTGGATTGGAGGATAAGAATTTGGATTGATGAGAAAATACCGCTCTGATCCTGACTCATGCTCCAGGCCCCTTACCTATCTCTAGGTCTCTCCCACAGCACAGATGACGAATTTAGCTCCAGATTTACTGAGAAAAACAAAGACCAGGTAAATAAACACATCAACAGCATCCTGTTATTGTGGAATCAAAGCAGTGAGGCATTGTAACTGTAAACCCAACAGAAAAGGTGGGACAGGGAGGAGGCATCCTTGGAGGGATACAGGGGAGTGATGAGGTGGGGAAGGCAAGATGTTGACACTAACAAAAGGGGCAGGCTGATTACTTACCATTTGTCTAAGACTGCTCCTGACTGCAGAGCCAGGAGCACTAGATGTTTATTGTATTCACCGGTCTTTCAGTAACCACTGATAAGTAATATAGGTTCCCACACAGATGCCTAAGATTTGCTATTTATCAAAAGATTAAGAGAAAACTTACACAACCCACCAATAATTTTACTGAAGCAATATGGAGAAAGAAATATTTAAAGCAATTTCTGCTGTCAACTTGAAACTCAAAATTTATAAACACGCTTAATCTCCACACACAACTGGTTTTACTCTAGTCTACAAGTGAAAAGCCCATCTTTTTCATTATCCTAAAGACGGGGGAAAAAAAGAGCCACATACAAAAGAAAAGCAGAATGACAGTGATGTTTTAGTTTACACTAGATATGGCAACACACACAAACTGTCAAAACTATGGAATGAAAAAAGCTGTTATCAAGCAACTGTCAAGAGAGTCCTCTGAGATTTGGAAATCTTGTGTTTATTGTAACTACTGCACATTACACAAAGAAAGAAACATCCCTCTCCTTGCTCTTGCTGCTAAATATCATGCAAAAGAACACAGGCTTCTCCCTTAGTATTTAGATTAATTTTTCTTCCCTGGGTAATCCAGTGCTTGACAGAACTCCCCTCCTCCTAAGGTTTCTACAGTGTGGTCAAGGTTCACAGAGAAACTTGAAGTTCTATCAAATATTATTTCATTTCAAAAACTATCACCACCTCATTTCACGTTGTTAACTGGTTGTCTATCCTGTAAGAGTGGAATCTCTTAACATCAAAATGCATAGTCTTCACTTGAATGATTTTCTGACTTAGTTCTACATAGGGAAGTACAGAGTTGAAAAGGCACAGACACTTACAATAAAATGATTTTAATTTGCGAGTCTCTTTCCTTCTCCCTATTAATGGATATAACAGAGAAACCCGAATCCCTAAAGGGAAATTACCATCTAATAAGGGGAAGAAATGGAAAAATGCAGGGTCAAGATCTCTTCCCATAGTGCATGATATTAGTGGGGTGTAGCTCATTTTCCCATTTCCAAACTCAAGAGGCAAAATGTCCCTCGTAATCTCACCCGACTCTGTACATTTGATTCCACTTGCCCAAGTGACTTTTCACCTAAACAGAGGCAGTACCACTCCCAGGATGACTCTTAATTCTTCTTCTAGGCCCCTGTGGCCCTGCTTAGCCAACTGTATGACAGGGCCTGAGGGATGGCAGCAGCTACCCCTTGATTAACATAAGCGAAAGCACTCTGTAGGTGTTTTAATTTTTATCATCCACTTTTCCTTTACATGCAGGATGTATACTTTGTAAACAAGCGGACAGCAGGACCCTTACTGTAGCATAACTGCCTGACATAGGGTCAAATCAAATTAAGACACATTCTGGTTTTTTAAAAAGCTGTTTGCAAAAGATGAGCTGACATATAGAACAAGAGTCAGTAATTTGGGGCCAAACAGATTCTACTGAATGTGCTGTTTGCCATTTTGCCACCATGCTTCTTTATATAGAAGAAATATCTCCAGTGTCTTAATGTCTAGTGTATCTTCTCAGTGACATAGGAAAGGAGGAATCAACATGGTTTACGTGGCTCTTGGTTCTAAATAGGCTATAATGGTTACACAATGTTTAGAACACACTTATTGTAGGTTTCAGTAACCTGGTATGACTCAGTCCAAAGCAAAATGGGTCAGTCAATGTTTAATTTGTGGTAAAAATTGCCTAGCAACAATGTCAGTTTTGTAAAAATTAAGGTAACTGCCTAATAAAGAAAATGAAAGTTCTTCTAAAACAGGTAAATCTATGTGGCTTTAATAAGCAGAAAAGTATTATTAATATTAATTATTAATAAAGGGAAAAGAATACTGGCATGTTCTATCCCTTGTATTTCTTACTGCTGTTTTATGTTAAGTGACCAATTTATATTCAAAAAAACATGTTGTATGCAATTATCTCAATACCAACCAGTCCTCTGAATAAAATGTCCAGGATGGGCTGGAAAGATGTCTTAGTGGTTAACAGTGCTGGCTGTTCTTCCAGAGGACCCTAGTTTGATTCCTATCACCCACATGGCAGTCCAAAACCATCTTTATTCCAGTTCCAGGATATCTGATCCATCTCTGGCCTCCATGGTGACCAGGAATGCATGTGATGTGCAAATATACATGTAGGCAAAACACCCACTCAGATAAAAATTATCCACATCCAGAGAGATGGGACATCAGGTAGCTTGGTGACATGTTGGATTCCTGGAAGTCATGTAAAAAGCTAGATGTGGTGGCATGCACCTGTAACTCTAGCACTCTACATTGAAATAGAATGTGGAGACGAATCATCTAAAGGTCACTGACCAGCTAACCTGGTGGCAAAATGCAGGGGAGACCCTACCTCAACAAGTAAAAGGAAAGAAGTGACTTCTAGAAGTTTTTTTTTTTCTGGACTAGCTTCTACATGTGCACCATGGCATGTATGTATTCCTCTTCCCAACATACAACAACAAAAGTTCCCTCATCGAGGTGAGGTAATACAAATCTATAACCTCAGTATTAAGCAGGTTGAGGCAGGGGGCATGCTGCAGGCCAACCTTGATTACACAGCAAGAATCTCCCTCTGAAAACCAACAACCTCCTCATTCACCCCCCAAATAAAGGGGGAAAATACCCACAGCACATTGTAATTGTAATCATGCTCAGAAGGATTACCATGGATCTGAGGTCAGTCTAGACATACTGTGGGTTTGAAGCCATCCTGGGCTTTTGTCAGAAGCACCAAAAATAAAATTTCCTCACAGTATAACCAAATTTCAATAGGTTTTATCTTATAAAGAGCTATATACATTGGTGGAATTATGAGAAATGATCCAGTAAAGAAACTGTAGATACAACTGTAACAAATTTGGGGGCATCACTTCGAGTTATTTTCAAATTTACAAACTATTAGTAATAGCCATATTATAGCTAAGTTTAAAACATGCTCTAGAACCAGACTGGGCTTAAATCCTGATTCTGCCATTAATTTACTGGGTGGTCTTGGGCAGTCTCCTTAACTTTCCTGTACCTCCAGTTCTTCATTTATAACAGAGGAACAACATTTACTTTCTAGGTTTGCTGAAAATTAAAGAAGATAAAACATGAACCTTATAGAGGATAGTGTCTAGCACTTCATAACTATTACTATAAGCATACTCATTATTTTACAGTTTGAATCATGAATCTCACCTAAAATCTAATGAAAAAGGAAAAAGGGTACAAATAGAAGACCCCTGCAAATCTTCCATAGAACTACTTGGAGGCCTTTGGATTTCACAAACATTGTGGAGTGATGAAGATTGGTTGTAAACATGGTGAAAGCCAGACCCTGAATGTTCACTCCTATACTGTGCTGAGAGTCTGAAGCAATAGATACAGTGTGACAAGACTGCATGTGAAAGCCAGGCTATCCCTCATCTCCATCCTGCCAGTAACAGTCTATTCTTCTCTAGGGAATTTGACCAGCTCATGAAAAAAGACCTCAAATTACTGAAAAATTATAATCATGACGTATGTGAGGAACAAGCAAAGCTTGTTAGAAATGAAAGGCACTGAGTTCACTGGCTGTGGTGATTCATGCTTGTAATCTTAGCACTTGATGACTGGCAGGAGGATCATGAATTTAAGTTTAACCTTGGCTACTCATTTGAGTTTGAGGCCAGCCTGACCTACATGGAACACTGTTTCAAAAAAACAACAAAAACACACCTACCCTCACAAAAGAAAGTAGGTATGGTGTTGTAGAGGAGGTGGGGACATAAACATCAGAAGTTCAAAGCCAGTCTGGGTTACAAGAGATGCTATTTCCAAAACAAAACCAACCCACCAACCCACCAACCCACCAACCCACCAACCCACCAACCCACCACCAACTGGAACCAACCAACCAACCAACCAACCAACTAACCAACTAACCAGTGTTATTTAACAAAAAAATAAAAGCCCTAATTGAATAGATAGAGATATTGGTCTGGCATTAAAAAGGTGTCAAGTTTGATCCTTAGCATTGCAAAATGAAAAAGTAAGTCGATTACAGAAATCATGATGAGGAAATGAGAAAAAGGTTGACTCAACTTTCCAAAGTGGAAAGAGACCATCAGGTAGGCAGTATCACAAAGGAAAACAATGACACATTGACTTGAAAGTCCACGTACTAGGTGAAAAGAAAACTTTACAATTTTCTTAGGAAAATCAAGCAAGAAAGCAAGCAATTCAACATAATGCAAAATGTTACAAATTTGAAAATTGGGACTCAGAAAGGCTTTCAAATTCTCAGTAGCAATATTGAAAAAAGACAATAGAGCTCTTTTTTCAAAATTATGCAAAACAAAACAAAGAAAAAAGCCAAAGTTGTGTCTAACTACTGAATAGGTATCAGAGAAGATTAAAGACAATTCAAGACTAAGTTCCCCAAACTTCATTTGACATGTAGTCTTTCTCAAGGAGCTACTGAAAAATATCCTTTACCATGTTCCAAGAGAAAGTAAACAAAAAGAACAGATCCTAGGACATAAGGCCTCCAAAATAAATGTTGCATGAAGGTAATCCCCAGACAGTGGTAACGGGTCTCCAGGATAACCACTGGGCATCAGGCCATGAAGGCCGTCAGTCCAGATTACCAGTTATGTGGGAACTGGATTGAGGGCAAACTTAGAAAGGGTGGAAAAGAACTGATATATGTTTACATTGACTACTAACCTACCTGAACTGGACAGCTATGCTCACCACTATACTAACAATGCAACACTTTGGGCCATACCTGAATGAGGAAGGTTAAGTATGGGCATCTAAGTCTTGTAGAGTATAAAAAGGTGGAAATGACTGTGCAAAGTATTTTGTATCTGTTAGAGATAAAGAGGGAAATACCAAAAAGAACAGCAGCAGAATTTCCAAGTGGTTGCTTTTGATGAGAGGAAAAAGATTTTCTTTCTATGCAACCATACTCAACTTTTATTACTGAAAAGTTTTGCATACAATGTGTTCTGATCACAGTTTGCCCTCCTGCAACTCCTCTTGGATCATACCCATCTCCCCACCCAGCCATCTCCACTTCCTTTCTGTCCTAAGTTATTTGTTTATACATTCATTTAAGTATTGAGGCAGGGTTTCAGTATTTCAGACAGCTATCTCGTTCACTATGGAGTCAAGGATAACCTTAAATTGGTGGCTATCTGGGAGTACCTGCAGCTCTCTAGAGTGATCACAGATGAGCTTCTGGCACAGTTGAAGGTGGAGCTAAGGATGTAAGTCAGGGTTTCGTGTATGCTAGGTTAAGCACTCTACAAGACTGAGCTACACCCCTAACTCCCCATACTCAACTTATGTTTCTTTATGTTATTAAAAAAAATCAACCAAGTCTCCTATACATCCTGCATCCCCCTTTTAGAGGCAATCTATTTTTTTGTCCAGTTCTGTGTTTTGTTGCAGAAGTACTTGGGAAGATTGATTAGCATTTAAAAAACGACAGGATTATCTTGGCTATCTAACTTTTGAGGTCACTGAATCTGTTAAGAAAAATGAAGATTATCATGTAAACTATAAGAACTTGTGAAGGAACCCTTTCTAAAACTTTTATATATTATGTAGGCCACTTTAAAAAAAAGCATGAGTATTTGTTGTAAACACTTTGTGATGACCAGAAGTTGTAGCTATGGATATAGGTGGGAGAACAAAAGCAGACTATTGTCACTTGAACTTGCTTTCTTAATCCAGTGAATTTGTGCCTTTTCATATTGAGAGTCACTATTGAACAATGTCTATTAATTCCTTTTTGTTGTGCTTTTAGATTTCTTTTGAGGAACTATTCTGGAATTGTGCTCTATTGGGGGTGTTTAACCTTCAGACAGATACATTCCTTCTAGTATCTTCTGTAGAGTTGGCTTAGTGAACACAAATTCCTTAAGTATGTTTCTTATCATGGCAAGTTTGTTCTTTCTCCTTTGATCATGATTGACAGTCATACTGGGTATCACAGTCTAGGGTGGACCTGTGGTCTTTCAGGACTTTTATAAAGTCTTCATTGAAAAGTCCCAAGTATTATTATAATAGGTCTGCCTTTATATATGACTCCATCTCTCTCTTTTGTAGATTTCCAATATCTTTTCTTTGTTCTATTTGATTATATGGGGAGATTCTTTTCTGGTCCTATTTTGGTATTTTGTATGCCTCTTGTAGCTCAACACATATCTTTCCAGATTTTAAACTTTCTTCATGATTTTGTTGAAAATATTTTTATGCCTTCATAAATTTGGCGTTTCATAGGTTTGGTTTTTTCACTGTCCCAGAGTTCCCATGTTCTATTGTGGTTTTTTCTTTCTTTTATTGAGTGGCCCAATTCTTTACACATGTCCCTCAAGATTTGATATTCTCAATTCCACTTGATGCAATCCATTGGTGATAGCTTTCTCTGAGCTTTTTGATTGACTTTCTTGGCTTTCTTTCCATTTTGAGTTTTGTTTGGCTTTTCTTTATTCTCTTTATTAAATTCCAACTTCGTATCTTGAATAGTTTTCATTATTTCATTCAACTGTGTTCTTGCAATTTCCATGTAGGCATTTATTTATATCTTCTTTGAGGTTCTCGAACATATTTATAGTTGCTGTTTTGAAAGCACTGTCTTGTGCATCAGCTAAGTTGGTTTCCCCAGGGGACATTATAGTAGAAGTGCTAATTTCTGGAGAAGACATATTTTCTTGGTTATTTATGTTGTCTATAGTTTTTCCTTTTAATTTATTCTCTCGTATATTAAAACCCAACCCATCTCCTCCCCCCACATCCCTGAAGCTTGGCACTGGTGGTGGTGGTTTTGTTATGGATAGGTGGTCTCATCCTGACTATTATCTGTTATTACTCCAAGCTGTATCAGCTGAATGGTGCTCAGGGTTCAGTTTTGTGGCCATTTTGTGCAGTCTCAGATCAACTATGGGTAGTTACAACTTCTGAGCTCAAGAGCAGATTTTTCTTTTCGCTTAGAAGATTCCCACTGTTAATCCTCAGAAATCTGTGGAGGGCTTGCTTACCAGGTTATCCACGTGAACTTTGGAAGGCAGGGGCTAAGGTCATGGTGACTGGGGCCAAGGTCACAGCTGTAGTGCTCTGTGGGAGGAAGGTGCATGATGCCATACTGCCTTTAGGTAGATGTGGGTGGGGCAGAGGCCTGGCTGGAGGGTCCCTATTTGGTGTCAAGAACCTGGACACTATGAAGTCCTAAGGCATCTTGGTAGGGTGGGTGCAGCCTGGCTCTGACGGTAGGATAAGAGTCTCTACCTGGGAATGAGGTTGCAGGGCTCCATGTGGTCCTAGAGCAGTGGAGTGGGTTGGATGGCTAGAAGGCCGGCAGGAAGACTGGTTCTGGGGAGAAGAGCTCCCTACCTGGGGTTGAGATTAAAGGACTCCATGCAGTTGTAGAGCAGTAAAGTGAGTGGCTGGAAGGCCGGTCTTGGGTTGTCCCTACCTGGGGTTCAGCACTTGTATTCTTGAAACAGTTACCAATTTCAGCTTGCTTTGAGGTCACTGCCTTCCCCAAATAGTCAAAAAGATGTTCTTTGGCCAAGCCTAGATTTCTAGAACAGTTTTTTTTTTTTTTTTTTTTAAGATTTATTTATTTATTATATGAGTACACTGAGCTGTCTTCAGACACACTGGAAGAGGGCATCAGATCTCTTTACAGATGGTTGTGAGCCACCATGTGGTTGCTGGGATTTGAACTCAGGACCTCTGGAAGAGCAGTCAGTGCTCTTAACCACTGAGCCATCTCTTCAATCCTAGAACAGGGTTTTTTATCAAGGACCTTTTCACAGTCTAATTATTAAAACTCTCAGATCCCACTAGTTTTATATATGCTAGGCAAGTGCTCTACCACTAAGCTACATCACTGGATTAAAATTCAAAATAGAATTGAAGAGTAAAGCAATTATACTGGAATACATTTATCATAATATTTAAAAAGCTTAACTATAGTATAGTAATGTATGTTCTTTGTTTTTTTCTCTTCTTTCTTTCTTTCTTTTCTTTTCTTTTCTTTTTTTTTTTGGAGCTGGGGACCGAACCCAGGGCCTTGCGCTTGCTAGGGAAGTGCTCTACCAACTGAGCTAAATCTCCAACCCCGTAATGTATGTTCTTAAGGTATTGCACATAAAATGTAGCACTGTTGCAACTGAAATTTCAAAGCAATGATGAATACACAACTGTAATGTGACTGAAAATGCCCTTGTTTTTATTGGTAAGTCACAGACACTGTTAGTACCAAGGTACTTTGAGGCCTCCATTCATATCTGAAGACTGCCAATACCAATGAGATGATCAGTGAGAATGCAAACATGTTTCATCTCTCCCACTCCTGATGATGGACCCCTTAGTTCTAGAGTTGAATTTCTCCAAGTGTGGGGGGTAGGATGGACTTTGGGAAGACCCTGAGTCTCATGCAGGGCTTTTCAAGATCAAAATGTTTTCAAAAGTATTCCAAGGCATTACTGGTTTTTGGCCCTCATTCTCTCATGAGTCTATAGTGAAATTTCCAGAGGCTCCCATGATGTGTGCTGCTGCCACAGACTGAATGAAAAAGCAGAGACAAGACATTAGCGGCTTTCTGTTAAACCAGAGGTTAAATGGGCTTTCAAAAATCTAAACTGACATTTATCTTCTACTCCTTTGTTTAGCAAACCACACACACACACACCCACACCCACACCCACACACATTTAAACATGCAATAAGCTTACAATGTTAAAGTAAGTTTAATAAATAAAATTCTGTTCCATAGATACATAACACAGCTCATTTTCTATAATATTAATTATGCAAAGGCCAGAAGGCTATTTTTGTTGTCCCAGAAAACTGTTGCTGCATTTACTGTTACTAGTCTTCTTTGAATTGGAAAAAACTATCTAGGCTTTCCTTAGCTTCAGCATAGTGGCCCCCCAAACCCTCTTTACCATTCACTCTATACGTCCACCTCACTAGCCAAAAATGAGGGCTTGTCAACCCACTGACATTTTAGATTGGTGTATATGTATTTATGTTTGGGTTTTTGTAAAACACAGGATCATACTCTACAGCCCAGGGCTGGCCTGGAAATCATTCATTGTGTAGCCTATCCTGTTCTCAAACTCATGACATTCTTCTTGCCTCAGTGTCCCAAGCATTGGGATTATAGGTGTGAACCAGCTCAATGATTCATTACTGTATGCCCCAAATGAACTTTGACAAGGAACTATGAACCATGTCTTGAGACTTTGCTAAACTTTCCCTTGGAGACAGAAATCATCCTGACCAAGAGAACCAATGCCCTCCAAATATTCACATATAATTACTATCTCTCTGTTACAGAGGCCTATTTTTTTTCATGTGTGCCCAATAAATATCAGGGATCTTTTGGGAGGAGTATTTTTTCTGTTATAAAAATGATAGTGACTACTTTTCACAAATGACATACCTATTCTTGAAGGGTAGCATTAATGGGAAAAGGAAAATCAGAAGAGATGCAAAGTGAGATATTCAGATAAACTGGGCCCAGGAATACCCATTCAAACTCTTACTTCATGAACTCTTGTTTGCTCTTTTAAAAATGGGCACTGCCAAGAGAAGGAATGGTAATAAAAGACACTGGACATGGTGGCTTTCTTTTGGTCAACGACAGAAGCCAATATAATGCTGATGGTCACTCTAGAAAGATGGTAACTTCCTGGGAAGATTGCTGACTATGTGAGGTCATGAAGAAACAAATGTGAATAACAAGAGGGGACAAGGCTGGAGAGGGAGCAGGTTACTTCAGGCCCTATCCTTGGTATCCCAAGGAAGGAGAGAGGATCCATTAGAGTCAGACCATGACAGTGGTCAAGAAAGAACTCAGAAGTGGTTAAGAGCATTTACTGGTCTTGCTGAGGACCCAGGTTAAGTTTCTAGCATCCATATGGCATCTCTCAACCATTAATAACTCCAGTTCTAGGGGAACTGATATTCTCTTCAGGCTTCTGATGGGCATCAAGCACGCACATAGACATACATGCAGGGGCATACACATATACACATTAAATTTAAAAATTGACCCATAATACCAAAGTGAGTTGCTTTTCTCTGGACACAGCTCAAAGCTGGTGGAGATATGCCAGTTACAAAATTTAGAGTAAGTCCTTTAATTGTATCACGTTTATGCCAGATATACCAACAGTCATTACCCTACTTCCTCGCTGGTGGAAACAGGAGCTTTGTTTACTAAGGTTCCTTCTCCACCACTGAGCATGAAAGAATGACAAGGAAAACAGAACTAGATACCCTGTCAACTACATCAGCTAATTATCATCAAGCCAGCTAACTGCCAGTGAAAACAGTAGGACTGGTCTCGCAAGCCAGCTGGCTTTTATAGATTCCTTGGCCTCTCAGAAAAAGTTCTTTACAAAATTCTCTCACTTTGTCAGACTCAATCAGAAAGGTTTATTAGGACCTTGGTTATATTAGAGTAAGCTATGAACTCGCAGCAGCCATTTTCTGACAACTGGTCTCCCTCCCTGTCCATAGAGTGAGCCCATAGCAATTTGCTAGTATACAGTGCTGCTGCTGGCCTTCACCAGGTATTCAGGTGGCTCAGAGAAGGACAGAGATCCTTTTTCTAGTTCAGGTTACTGGTGCTGAAAACTATAGGATAGGCACACTGTGGCCATGACAAGCAGAGAAAATCCATCTCCCCCAAAAGAGAAAGGGATTGGAATGATGTACTCTTGAGAAAATGAAGTGGGAGACAGGGACAAGCCAGGTGGTTGTCCAGGCCCTGGGTTCTGAGAGTCCTGAACTCTTATTTTGGCCAATATGGTTGCTCTTTTCACTTTCTTTTTAAAAAACATGCCTTACTACATAGCCCAGGTAATTTTCCTTTCTCAGCTTTCTGAGTGCCAGGATTACAAGGTTTTGTTTTGCTTTTTAAATTTAATTTTAATAATAGTTTGTGTCTCATGTGATTCCAATTTCACTATTTGACTGGAGCCTTTTTAATTCTGATGAGCAGTTAAGAGATGGGCACCTCTGCTTCATTTCCCTAGTCAAGCACATGGCAGTCTATGGTGTGTGTCTGATGTGAAGGGTGCCAATGGCTGTATAGGATTCAGAGTAGTCCCTTCTAACTGTGGGACATTCCACAACAGAGAGGGCTCAAGACTGAGTAGACTCCACAGTAATCCCTTTCAAGTGGAACTACTATGACATGAGTCCTCTGGAAATAATACTCAACCACTGAACCATATTCCCAGACCCTCTTGTATTTTTACCCTGAGCCACAATGTTTTCATAGATTGGCTTTTATAAGCTGGTTCACTCCAGGGCAGAGGGACACTGAAGTTTTTGTTCAGGTAAATGTTAATGAAATCAAATTAGTTTGTTAATTAAGTTAATTTGCTGAAAATGGATAGGTAAAGGATTCCAAAAAATGGGTTGAAATTAATATGCAAATATTAAAACTCCTGGTTCTTATCCATACCCATACCTACTTTTGTGTCTGCCTTCCAGGTGCCATAAAATACTAAAAGTACACTATGTTCTTTCAAATTCCTTATTCCCTGCAGTAAGTATCAAGCATCTTAGTAAAACACCAAACACTGGGTTGCTGCTCATTTGGATGTGCAATGCTCCCCGGAAGCACATGTGCTCTTACAGATATAACCCCAGTCTAGGCGCTATTGGGAGGTAGGAAAACCTTTAGGAGGTGGACCTTGGTGAAAGGTCTTTTGTTTTGTTTTGTTTTGTTTTGTTTTGTTTTGTTTTGTTTTGAGATGCATTCTCTCTATGTAGCCCTGACTATCCTGGAACTCACTATGTAGACCAGGCTGGCCTCTAATTCCAGAGATCCACCTGTCTCTGCCTCCCGAGTGTTGCGATTAAAGGCATGTGCTACCCACAGCCCGGCTTAGCATAACATTTTGCTTAACAAGAGGACAAGAGGGGTGTACCTTTCAATGTGCCTATAGGACTTCAACTTCTTTTTTCTTTTTGAGAGAGGATCTTATATAGCCAAGGTTGGCCTCAAACTCACTATGCAGCTGAGGATAAGCACACTTCTGCTTCTCCATCACTCGAGTCCTGGCATTTTAGACATGTGCCAGTTACCATGCTAGTTTATACAGCACCAGGATTGATTGAACCCATGATTTTGTGCATGCTAGGAAAGCACCGACTGAATTATAGCCAAAGGACCCCTCTTGTTTTCTCTTCTGCATCCCAGCAAGGAGACATGTGGCTTGGCTTTGCTACCCACACCCCCAAGCTGTCCTGTTTTGCCATAGGCTTCAAACCCAAGGACAACAGACCATAGATCAAAATTTTCAACCTGTGAGTCAAAATAACCCTCTTCTATTCATATTTTATATGTTGCTGTATCTCAGATATTTTTGTTACATTAATGCAAAGCTGACTAGCTTACTTAGAAAAAACAAGTTCAGAGAGTAAAACAGCATGACATGATAGTTTCATTTTTCTCTGTGTGGATAGATATATACTATCATTAGAAGTGCATGGGTCTTCCCATTTTCCCATTTCTGAATTCAACACAATTTCCTGCAAGTAGTGGATAAAGCATTCTGGCATCTTTGCAGAAGTATAAGCCCCTCATTCATTCATTCATTCATTCATTCAGTCAGTCAGTCAGTCAGTCAGTCGGTTTGTTTTGGTTTTTCAAGGGAGTTTCTCTGTGTAGTAGCCTTGTCTGGCCTTCCTCCCTCCCCTCTTTAAGACTATTTTTTTTTTTTATGTGTAGGAGGATTTCCCCAAACGTACTTACATATGTATGTATGTATGTATGTATGTATGTATGTATGAGTGCAACATGTGCAGGTCTGGTGCTGTCAGATGTCCAAAGCTGGCATGTGATCCCCTGGAGCTGGAATTACAGATGGTCGTGAGCTGCCACATTAATGCTGGGAACTGAAGCCAGGTGCTCTGAACCTGTCTCCAGCGCCAGACTCCACCATGCAGACCCTCTCCATCATAAATTAGAATTTAGACAATAACACTATCTTATTTGTCTCTTAGAGTAAAATATAGAAGATATATGATTTATTTATAAAATTAATAAAGGGATAACAAAAAGTGAATAGCAATTCAAAACTGCCATATTGCTAATGCCTAGAGAAGAAAAAAATAATGGAGTCAGTCCCAGAAAAAATTTACTATTAAAATAAGTCCTTCTTACATCCCAAACTTAATTTGATAATGTATAATGAATATCACTTTACTTTTTATTGTTAATTTAATTTCTATAAAGTGCAGTTCACTTAGAATAAATGTAGTGAACTGCATATTTTGTTTATATAAGCGAGATAGTTAACAAACTGCCACAGTCTGGATACTGTACCCAAACTCATATTTAAACTTGGTTTTTAATATAATGGTGTCGAGAGGTGGTAGGACATTTAAGAGGTGTTAGTGTTGTGAAGGCAGTGCTCATTCCACAGTTGCAGGACATTGTTATGGAATTTGATTGTAATAAGGATACTATTCTAGTTTGCTTTTCTGTTGCTGTGATAAACACTATGACAAAACGCAACTTGGGAAGAACTGAGGTAGTAACCAGAGTGGAATGTTGCTTACTGGCTCCAGGGCCATCTATCTAGGGATGGCTGGGCCCACATTAATCAAGAATTCTCACAGACATGACTACAAGCCAATCTGGTCTGGGCAATCCCCTGAGACTCCTTCCCAGGTAACACTAGGTCACATCACATCACCAATAAAAATGAGTCATCCAAGATACTCTTTATGGGCTGGAGAGATGGCTTAGAGGTTAAGAGCACTGACTACTCTTCCAGAGGTCCCGAGTTCAATTCCCAGCAACCATATGGTGGCTCACAACCATCTGTAATGAAATCTGATGTCTTCTTCTGGTGTGTGTGAAGACAATGACAATATACTCACATAAATAAATAAATAAATAAATAAATAAATAAATAAATAAATAAATAAATATATAAAAATATTCTTTATGTTCTCTTTTCTGGATGTAATCTGTATCTTGATATAACCCAAGACCTCCACTAGAAGTCAGCCAAATGCTGGTTATGGTCTTAGATGTCCCACTATTATTTATCTATCACTCAACCTTAGCCATTCATTTAACATAAAATGTATAAAGAGAGTTAAGTTAAGCCAGGTGTGGTGGTACACATCTTTAATCTCAGCACTCAAAACAAACCACCCAACAAGAAAGCCACTAATAATGGAGTAAAAGATTATTGTCATTTTTTAAAAAAAATGTTATTTTATTTATCATTTATTTTTTGTCTCATTGTGTACTCATGGCTGGCCTATAACTTATAATATGTGTGTGTGTGTGTGTGTGTGTGTGTGTGTGTGTGTGTGTGTGTGTGTCTAAAACTCGCAGTTCTCTCTGCTTTTCAGAGAGCTGAACTGAAGGTGTACACTATCACACCTGAATAATATTTTTTGAAAAATGTTAACAGAATGGCATATTGTGATAACTATTCTTGGTTGTCAATTAACTACATTTGGAATGAACTACCATCCAGAACCTATGAGAGGTTCCTTTTGCTTGAGTAAATCCACTTCCAGTTTGGACCTTTGAGGTGGGAAGACACACACCTTTGATCAAGATCTTGAGGCAGAAAGACACAACTTTAATCTGGGCTATGCCTGCTGGAAGCCTATATAACAGTGATTCTCAACCTTTCTAATGCTTCAACAGTATAATACAGTTCCTCCTGTTGTGGTGACCTCAAACCATTACATTATTTACGTTGCTAATCCATAACCATAATTTTGCTACTGTTATGAACCGTACTTTAAGTATCTGACATGCAGGATATCTGACATGCAACCCCTATGAAAGGGTTTTTGACTTCCAAAGGGGTCTTGACCTATAGGTTGAAAAACACTGCTATATAAGGACGTGGAAGAAGCAGCTTTTACTCTCTGCCCACTTGCTCTTGCCTGGCTAGCATGTCCATTCCTTCACTGGCATTGAAGCCCACCTCTTTGCAATTCTAGCATATACTCCAGCTGAGACACTCAGCCTTGTTGACTGAACAACTACTGGTTCTTAGACTTCCCATTCACAGCCAGAGAAGACAAAACTAGAAACTGGACAACTGTGTTAAGCAGGTTCAATGGGATGCCTGTGATTGGGGGTAATTTGTAGCAAAAGGGTTCTATCTAACTCATCCCAAGTACAACCAGTAGTGTCCAAGTCAATAATCCATTTCCTGTGGAGAGCTGTTGATAACAACCCCTCATGGTGGGACCTGATTCCCTGTGAATGTATCTATGCAGTCTTGGAAAAGTCAACTTGAGCGTGACATAACAGTGCATCACTACAGCCACTTAATGGTCGGCATACAAATAGTTCCTCAGGTATCTATGTACAATAAGGCTACACGACAAGGATATATATGACGATCCAAGGAGGAGTGTAAGAGAGAGCTGGGGTTGGAGGATGCCCATTAGTTTGTTCTATGTGCTTCCCTATTCTATCATACACATACATTGATAAAGTATTTGTACCTAACATAGATTAAAATGTCTGATTTTAAATAGAAATGAGCGTGTCTCATTGTGTAAAAGTTCTTCAGGAGCTGGGGCATATCACTCATTGTTTTCTTAGATTCCCAACATTAGAGCTACTCTCACTGAAAACAAAAGTAAAAAAGGTCACTCCATTAACCATGACATTTAGAGTACAAGAAAAGGAGCCATCTTCCTTATTTTCTGGAATACAAAAATTCAACACCGAAATGTTATTAAATCGAGTTAGCATTATCAGTAAAAAATATGCTCTATTTCCTATTATTTATGAAGCCCTATCCTTTTCTTTCTTACCAATTACATTCCCTATCATTTCCAAAATATACAAACTGTTTTCAATCAACAGATTTCTTTATTACAGTGTGCAGCATGCTTGTTACTGCCTCTTTTCTATATTGAATCCTTGATTGGACAAGCATTTTGAATTTAACGCGGACTATGATTGCACATATCAAACAAATTAAGGCTGTCAGTCTCTTTTGGAGACCATCTTTTATACATACTACCACTGAAGAGCACCCTAAGTGTATTTGCTTAGGAAAAATGGGGCCGGAGTAAAGATACAGCTGCCATCGACTTGCCGCATTGTCTAGCTGCTTTTTTGAACATGCACTCAGGTTACTACTGTCCCTTTAAAATGCAGTTTAGAACTCTAATGTTAAAACCTTGTATGTGGGCCCAAAGAGATGGCTCAGTGGTTCAGAGCACTGAATGCTCTTCCACAGGACCTGGGTTCAATTCCCAGCAACCACATGGCAGCTCATAACTGTCTGTAACTCCAGTTCCAGGGCATCTGATACCCTCATACCAATGCACATAAAATAAAACTAAATTATCAAAACCTTATATGTAGTGTTTTACTGCATAAAAATTTTCATACTTAAAAGAGGACATGCAAGGGCACTAAATAGATAGACTGCTTCACAGGTGAGAGAAGCTCGGCCTGCAGCTCTTTCCTGTCCTGTCCTGTCCTGTCCTGTCCTGTCCTGTCCTGTCCTGTCCTGTCCTGTCCTTTCCTTTCCTTTCCTTTCCTTTCCTTTCCTTTCCTTTCCTTTCCTTTCCTTTCCTTTCCTTTCCTTTCCTTTCCTTAGCTTGTTTTGGGGCAAGAGACATAATGTTGGTGGCACTGGCATTTTTCTTAACCCTCCTCCTGCCTATGAAATGAATGAGATGCACAGAATTTGTCTGATAAGAAACCTGAAGAGACTTTCTACCAAGTGATAGTGGAAATAATCTATACTTTATTACCAGTCTTGGCTAGCATGCATGGTTTAAAATTCACTCAAAGTGCTTTTAAGGGCTGGAGAGATGGCTCAGCAGTTAGGAATATGTTCTATTCTGTGGAGGACCTGAGCTATATCCCTAGCACCCGTGTGGAGTGGCTCATAACTGCCTATAACTCCAGAGAATCTGAAGTCTTTGCCCTCTACAGGCACCTGAACACACGCACGCATACACAAGAGAGAGATTTAAAAACAAAAATAAATCTTTAAAGAGTTTAAATCTTAAAACGTTTAAAAAGTTAAAGATGTAACTTGTGGTTTCTAGCTTTAAAATAACTATGAGAAATAGCATCCTCCATAATAAACAAATCTAGAATGTTACCTAAATTACCTAATCTGAGTAAGACATCACTAAATGCAGTTGTGACTCTGCCAGCTGCTAAGCTATGTGAGACCCTGAGAAGCTCTCCTCATTTGAACTGTCAACCAAGACAATACACTGAAGCAAGGATACTTTTCTTGGTATCTTCATTTTTAAAAAAAGGAATTAGGGACTACTTTTGTTGAGATCCTCTCATGTATCCTAGGCTGTTTTCACACTTACTGTGTATCTGAGGATGACCTTCTGATCCTGCTACCTCTACCTCAGGACACTGAAATTACAGATGTGTGTCACCATAGGTACTGGGGACAGAACTACAAGTGAGGCAAGCAGCTACTACGACCAGCTGAATGAGGTCCCCAGCCCAGAAGTAATGTCTTAAAGAAAGGATTGTACATTAAACCTTAGAAACAAAGAAAAAATTGCAAAACACATAGGAGAAAACCTTTCCAGAACTAGAAAAATTAACTTTTAGAACAATCAGAGCAAAGGCTCTTTATAATATTGAAGTGTGGTCATATAATTATCTTCAGTATTTTCCTCACAAACTGTGACATGCATATTACTTTAAATATGATAGCCAATGGAGAGCTGCAGAGAAAGAAATAGATATATGAAAACATACAAGAAATTATGTGAGGAGGTGAGTATGTGACTGACTTGCTTGGAGGGACAAAGAAAGGCTTTATAGAAGATAGATTTGAGCTAAAGGTGTGTGGGGAGAGACACAGTCTAGGAAAAAAAAGATTAGAAGTTTAAGTTAGAGAGAAAACATACCTGCTATTGGACCAAGCTTACCTAATTATCAGCACGTCAACATCTGCTAGTACTCCAGATGGTTTTAGTGTTTTACATGAGTCTCGTACATACAAAACATAGAGATTCCAGAGTCTTAGATATTTAGTCCTATTGGTCAAATACTCCATTAAGAATTTTAAAGTGGTGAATCCTTCCTGCTAGGGTCATTCTATTTACTATGAAGGGAATTACCAAGTTCATTTGACTGCTGAAATCTAGTCAGTTATGTTGGGTGATGATTTGGTTTCAGTGATTGTACTATACATTTTGTACAGTTTATGAGTATAGGACTTTCAAAACAGGAACATCTAACTTTCCTTATATGAATCACATTCGGGCTCTGATCCGAATAGCAATAATGCCTGATATATTACCATCAGGAATTGAGATGAAATGAATAGGCTCTGTACTTATGGCACATAGTAGGTTCTTGACTAAGGACAGCTATAAACCTTCTGTGCTATTTTTGATTTATGAATTGCCAATTTGTGAGGAACCATACAGAATAACACTAAATAAATATGACTGACATAAGTTGTTTTGAAAAATCACAGTATTTATTAATAATGTTCATAAACTGAAGTTAGAGATTTCAAAATATCATGTTGTAAAAAGGCCTAAGGATTTATTTGGTGCCAATTACATAATTTGTGAACTGCTTCTGTAGTTACTATATGCAAGACAGTATACTAAGATATATATATATACATATGACATCTATATAACTCATGAATTCTAGAATATGGATCTCTCTCTCTCTGTGTGTGTGAGTGTGTGTGTGTGAGAGAGAGAGAGAGAGAGAGAGAGAGAGAGAGAGAGAGAGAGAGAGAGAGAATATGAGAATTCTGGTTAAAAAATCATTCTAGTTGTTTGTTCTAAATTTTGTCTAAAATTTATAAACTATAACTGACTCTTGAACCCTCTAGGATGTTAAGTTCTTTAATATAGTCAACACACAGGAAGTGATATATAACTTTCACGAAGGGATGGAATTATCATAAACCACTTATTAGCTGAAGATCTATGAGCTGGGGGATCTTTAGGAGAATCTAAAAGGTAGAAGGTATGCCTATCTGTTTATTGATGGTTTCACTATACAACTAAGCCTGGTTTTCAACAATCATTATCTTCTTGTCACAGCCTCTCAAATGCTAGGATTACATACCTGAGTTAGTAGTCCTGTACTGGGAGGAAAGAAAGGATTATAGAAAAGTCTAGGTATTATGCAAGTCTGCCACAGGTTATAGAAGGATAGGTAAGCCAAAACCCTCCATGAAGCACATTTTCTCTGAGAGCATAGTGCAACACACCAGTGCTCAAAACAAACAAAAACAAATCTCAACCCAGGCTGGAGAGGTGTTGCAGCAGTTAGGGGCACTTGCTGCTTTTGCAGGGGATGTGGGGTAAGTTCCTACAAACCACATAGTGGCTCATGAATGGCTATAACTCCAGGCCCAGGGGATAAAATACCCTTGGTACACTTACGTACTTGTAGATAAACACACATAAATTGAAAATTGATATATTAAAACCAACGATATTTTATGGCTCCCTAAATAAAATAAAATATTAATAGGAAAACCACACTTCAAACTCAGGGCTCACATCAGAGCCCGGATGAAAATAGTATTTCAGTATCCTGTTAAAATGTGCTGCTTTTGACATATATTAGCAGCTTATGTCTTGGCAAACATTTCATTTAAGTTTGTGAACATCAAAGACATATATTGATATGAAGATTCCATTGATTACAAACATCGTTAAAATACAGTTATTCAGCTATTTAACTAGATATATTATTTCAGAATTTACTTGTAGAGGGAACTATTTTACTCACTATCCTTTACGGCCCTTCCCTCAAAGGATCATGTGTCAATCTGGCAGAGTAGCAGCTTCCTATCTTTCTGACATGACCAGTACACAGGTTCTGTCCTAGGTGCTTTCCCTACTGCCACCTGTAAATGCAGGTTCATAGCTACTCACACATCTGGTCAACTAGTAGGTACATGGCCCAGCAGATGACCTTCAATGGAAGGATCTAAGATGTGATTGTGCTTTATGAGTTTTGTAAAACTTAGCATGAATATAGACATTTTTTGTTGTCCCAGGGCTTGAACACAGGGCCTTAGGTGTGCTATGCCAATGCTCTACCATGGAGCAACATATCTAGACCCTGTAGGGAAATTTCTGCTATGCTCACTTCTACTTGAACCTGCTTACTATGTATCAACTGTTTAACAAATATAAATATTTGAAGGTGAAGGTGACAAAGTGATGACAGTCATTAGGTCAGGGCCTGTTGAATGCAGCGGAACATGTTTGTTTGGGCAGCACAGTGCTTCAAAAGTTAGTGAGACTGGTGCTGGATGTGGTAATGCCTGTCTGCAGTCCTACCTCTCAGGACTCTGAGGCAAGAAGATCCTAAGTTTGAAGCTGGCCTGAACTATACCCTGCTCAAAAAGAAAAAAAATAGTTCCTAATGCTTTAAAGGAGGGTTATGATCTATCAAGCTAACCTTAAACTCAATTATCCCAAACTTAAAAGAACATTTAGCTGAAAGTTTGTTTCCCAGTTAAAGATTATTAAGACAGCATTGTGGGCAGGAAATCAAAAGGAGTGAATGACTTAGACACTGGATTTTTCAGCAGAAATGTAACATAAACCATATATCATTTTCCATTTTCTAGTAGCAACATAAAAAAATCCTAAAATAATGGTTGCAGGAGACATGGTTCAGAAATTAAGAGCACTTAGAGCACTTATTGTTTTTGGAGGGCACTGGTACTCAATTCCCAGTACCCACATGGTAACTCAAGACCATCTATAACACTAGTTACAAGGGATCCAACAGGAATACAGATTGTATACAGACATGTATGCAGGTAAGATATTCATACGTATAAAGTAAAATAACCAAATATTTCAAAAATCTTAAATAAATTAGATAAAATTTAATGTTTCATTTAATCTAATACATCTAAATATGGGGGGGGGTTGGCCATGGTGGCAGACAGCTATAATCTCAGTATGCAGGAGGATTAAGGCTGCAGATAGATTAGTGACTCAGATATAGAACCAGCTGCCTGATATTAGAGACTGGATATGGAGGGAGTGGTAGACAAGAGACTGTTAGATGACTTCTGGTCTGGGTAAGAGGATAAATCCAAAAAGGGGAAAATAAAATAAAATAGCTACTGTCAAAAGTAAAAATAACTTTGGATTAGTAAATGCTGCTTGAGACTTGTTTGTGGAATATTTAAGTAAAATATTAAAGAACTCATTAATTAATAATGGAGTCTCAACAAAGGAAGTGAAATGGAAATGGAGAAACCAGTACACCCCTATGTGCACACGCAACAGGAAGGGCTACAGTAACATTTCAGTATTATTTCCTGTTGGCCTTAAAAAACCTGATATGTGGTCTGTAGAGATGGGTCAGTGGTTGATTGTACTTCCTGCTCTTCCAAAGGACCAGAATTCAGTTCTTGACATGAAGTTATTGAGAGTAGCTGAAGGTTGGTACTGTGAGAGGTCAGAAAAGGCCATTGGTAAAGGTGCAGACTTGGTTGCAGTCAAGGGCCCAGGACTGAAGGGGTCACAGAAGGGGTCAGAGTTCCTGAAGAGAGCCCAGGAGAAGCTATTGGTGAAGGTGAAGTCCATTTTCAACAGACACACTAGCATTTTGGAAATGCAGTATTATGGGATGACTACAAAGGAGCAGATGTGAAGAGAAGCTGGCCTGAGACTATGGGACAAATTGTGTATGCTATGAAAAGCATGTTCAAAAGTATGACTGTCCAAGCTCTTTGAGCTACAATATTTTAAGTAAATCCTAAACACTGGACACTGAGTTATTTATACTGTTGGAAGTTTAGCTTGGCTTTATTAAAATTGTGCCCACGCCCTGGTTCTTCCTTTTTGGCGTAAGAAAGTATTTAAGTATTTTACTTTAGAGGAGCCAATTATGACACCTTAGCTATCGTTTTTGGATTTTTGTTTTTGTTTTGTTGAGACAGGTTTCTCTGTGTAGTGCTGGCTAACCTAGAACTCAGAGCTATCTGCACTTTGGCTATCTTAAAAACACTGAACTTTTAAAGTGTCTATAGTTTAAAAGACTGTGGGGTTTTTAAAAGTTGGAAAGTTTTATAATATGATATTAATATTATTAACATGTCACCCTGGGGCAAATAAAAGAAAGGTTTGTGTATGAAGCTGATAAGAGGTAAACTCTATTGTCTATTTTGTCAAACCGACACAAGCTCCACTCATTTGGTTGAGAGGAAACCAAAGTTGAGAAAATACTCCCACCAGAGTGGCCTGTAGGAAAGCTTGGGGGACACTTTCTGAATTGATAGTTGATGTGGAAGGACCCAGTTCACTGTGGGTGGTGCCACCCCTGGGCTGATAATGATAAATGTTTTAAGAAAGCAAACTGAGCAAGCCAGCACTAGCAAGCCAGTAAGCAGCACTCTTCCTTGGCCTCTGCAGCACTGTTCTTGGCTTGAGTTCCTACTCTTTCTTGAATGGTAGACTATAAACTGTAGGATGAAATAAACCGTTTCCTAATTAAGTTGATTTGTTTTATGACATCAATAGAAACACCAAGACAAGAATATAAAAAATTTTTTTAAATTAAATTACATATATTTCTTCCACTATGAAGAATGTATTATGTCATTGCATTTTGTTGCCTATTTTGTATACAAAACGCCCTTAGACATTATAAAATATAGTTAGTAAACAAAAAGTTAAGTTAATACTTCTGAGTATGTAAGAGGAAATCGTTTTTAGAACAGTAAATAATAGTGAGGTCAACAGTAAAATAAAGATGGGTTGGCCGGATTACACTGGTTAGATTTGTTAACTAAGAAGTCAGTGGGGATCCAATGTGAACAATTGGGCTTTGAGTAGACTAAAAACTATGGAAGTACATTCAGCTCTCTTAAATCTAAGCAGTCAATCAGATCTGGGATGGGGAGTACATTGGCTAGAAGGACAACAGGGGCTAAGACAATCTGGGTTCCTGAGCCACAGACAGGGTTAAAAACATTAAATATCATAAAAAGTGTGTAGCAGAGAACTAAGTGTGGTGATATACACTTGTAATTCTAGCACTTGGGAAGCAGATAGAAGAACAGGGATTCAAGGCCAGCTTTACACAGTAACATCTTGAGTAGGCTATGCTATTTATGACAGTGTCTTCAAAGATCAAGTCAAGCTACCCGCAGTGGGATACTTGGTTATATCCTTTGTCTTCTTTTGGGAGGCAAAGGCAATGAACTTAGCAGAACTCACTGCTACAGAAAAGGAAGAGGGAAAAGAATTGCTCAAGGAGAGGTGAGTGGTGCTGCTAGGAATGCTGGTAATATGCTTACAATGTCCACCTAGGCCAGCCTGCCCTCTTAAGAAGAATAGCTCATTTAACTCCTGGGCTACAGAGGTTCAGTACCAGCACTTTCTCTATTTAAAAATGACAGCTATTCTGTGTGGTCTAGTGGTCGATGATGAAAAATAAGACAATACCACCAAATGTGAGAGGCTGAACTTCTTACGGACTTGACTTTTTATGCTTACCATATTTACTACCAGTACAAATCAGGCTGAGGAACACCTACCACAAATCAGATATATAACACTAACAAATTATGCACACATTACAGATGACCTTTGGAGTTGCTCAAGGTACAGTCACAATCATGCATTAAAAAAAAGCCGCCTTTCACTGTAATGTGTGAATGTATGAAATTAAATGAGGCTTGCAATGTAATCAGTGTGGCTGGCTGCTTTAATATATTCCATTTCAATTTCAAATCACCACAAGCCAAGAGTGACGAATCTAATTTGATCAGTTGTTCACAAAAACACAGAAAAGCAAATGTGGATCTAGCAACACAGCCATATTTTTAAAGGAATTAATATTTTCTATCATCACTAGAAGTCTTTTTAAAATAGT
The DNA here is from genome assembly GCF_011064425.1 of Rattus rattus. Classification (NCBI taxonomy): domain Eukaryota; kingdom Metazoa; phylum Chordata; class Mammalia; order Rodentia; family Muridae; genus Rattus; species Rattus rattus. The sequence goes on along the minus strand of NC_046160.1, from coordinate 113,173,072 downwards.
AATTCAAAACCCAAACAAGATTCTTTTTTTCACTAAAAAAATCTAATTTGTACATTCAAAGTTCAAGAGATAGTATTTAAGTAAAAAGTATATTTAATATTTTAAAAATCTGGTGACATATTTCAAATGTACCAAAAGAAAACTAAAACTAGGACAGGTGACATGACTTCTTTGGTAAAGGAGCTTGCCACCAAGTCTTCAGACCAGAGATCAATCCTTAGGACCCATGGTAGAAGGAGAGAACTAACTCCACAAAAGGATCCTCCCACCTCTACATGTGTGCTGTACCATGTGTACCCACCAAGAAATAAATTTAAAAAATTAAAAAGAAAAATATTAAAAGATCCTAGAGTACAATCAATCAGTGTGCCAGGTTCTCTGGCACTGCTTCCATACTGGAGAATTTGTCTGTGATCACAATTCCTAGTCCTCACCCTTCGAATGTACAAGTTTGGTCATCTGTTCTTTGCCTTTACCTTCCCACATCTGTTTAGCAGAGCAGCAACCAGTATGCTTAGGGGAAAATGCTGTTGCAGCACGCTGATCATCAGTTGCGGTGATTGTTAGCATCTCCCTCATTCACAGACAACTTTGAGGCTTTAGAATTTTCTGCTGAGCCTTTGAGTACCACTTCACTTCTACATGAAAACCATAGGGTGTTTCCAAGAGTTGAACAGTAGGTGTGTATAGGTCTATGCTGTTGCTGGTTGTGTGCTTCCAAAATGCTACCACAGTAGAAATGCATACAGTTGGGTTTGGTAGCCAACGTCATCTTCTATTATAGACAAGTGTTTTATCCTTGAGCTGCACTTGGTCCTCAGAGCAATCTTTTGGAAATCTTGTGTAAGACAAAGCTACTTTCTTAGCTATAAGCCCCAAAGAACTTCCCACTGCACTGAAGACAGTGTTCTCATGCCTTAATCAAGTCCTTCCTCAGAAATCCAACCTCTCTGGACCTCTAACTCCATCTCCTGTCACCTATCTCTGCTTATCTATTCCAGCTATCTCTAGCTGTGGCAAGGTGTTCCAGCCTCAGGCTTTCTTATGGGTGTAGAATGTCCTGCCTCCAGAACTTCCAATGGTTGGCTAGTTATCATTCAAGTCTCAGTAAAAACACTGTCTTCTTAGAGAACTTCTATTTCCAAAAAGCATATCATTTTATTCTCTGTAAGGGACAGGGTACTGTCTGAAATTATCTAAAAGAGATATCCTGGCTGTGTTTGCTATATGATAGTCAAGCAATGCTTGTTCTAAACATAAATATTTAAGACTTTCTTTTAAATTGCTAGGGTTAGTAAGCTACAGAGAAAGAATAGGGGGTTTAAGACTTTGGATTCAAGTTTTAATTATGGATAAATACAGGTTTAATTTAACAACCTAGAAAATAACTTCAGTTGACCTATCTCATGTCAGTAATATTTATTAGGTTATTGTGATCACTGGCAGTACCACATGTAAAGAGCAGAGTGGTACAAAAAAGTAATTTAAATTTCAATTATTTATTTGTTATCACTAAATACTAAGAGATCTTCTTTAAGTTAAAAAAAAAAACGGCAGCTTAGTAACAAAACTGAGGAATTACTACTATTAAATAAAAAATATGATTTGTCACCCCAGAGAGATCAGGTGATTCCAAACACAAATGGACAGAAGAAGGGCATGATTACTAGAGTAATGATACTTGATTGTTTTATCATTTGCATTCACAAAAATTTAACATATCACATTTCTTTTTTTTTGAGACAAAAAGCCAAATAACAATAAAATATCCAAATCTATAAGGACTTAATTTAAATTCAGTAGAACAAAAAAGTGAATGTAATAGAGTACTAACTTACTGGCTAATTTTATTCTTCAGAGATCCTATGATCAAATCATGTCACAACAATGACATTACATAGCAAGTTTTCTATCAGTAGTAAAAAGAAAAGTAGCTGTTTGGGGCCAGATCAGCAGCTTGACATACCCAAACACAGTAGCCTGTGTCCTGCCCAGGAAGTCCTCAGTGAACAAGAACACGGGTGAGATTTTTTCCCCAAATATAACAGCTGGAATACCCACAAAGCCCAACTGATGGCCTAGCCCCCATTCCTCACCACCACACCCCAAGCTCCATCTAACTTCTCACCCTCTTTCCCAACAGGCCAGATCTGTGGCCTGGCATAAATCCACCAAACACTGCAGCCTGTGAGATTTTCAGGAGGTCCGCAGTGACGAAGGGCACAGAGTTCCACCTTCCTTCTGGCCCACATCACTACCCAGGGAAGACGAGTAGCCCCATACCCGCCCAAATGCTACAGCCCTCAAGCCTCCCAGGAGGTCCACAATAACCAAGGGCATAGGAGGCCCACAGTAACCAGGGGCATAGGAGGCCCACAATAACCAGGGGCATAGAAGGCCCGCTCTAACCAGAAAAACAGAGGAGGCCCAACCTAACCAGAGAGAACATTGCCTGCCTCCAAGGAAATCAGCACTAACTCAGGTCAAAGAGCTCTACCTGCCTCCAAGGAGACGGTTTTAGTCAGAGACACCCAGGTCAGTTAACACCAGAGAGAACAAGATGGCCAGAGCAAGTAAGTGCAAGATCCTAAACAAGAGAACTCAATGCAATCTGGTACCATCAGAACCCAGTTCTCCCATGATGGCAAGTCCTGTCCTGGCTACTCTAACTCACATGAAAAGACCCACATGACCTAAAATCCCATCTCACAAAGATGACAGAGGCCTTTAAGAAGGATATAAAGAACTCCCTTGAAGAAATACAGGAAAACACAAGCAAATAGGTAAAAGCCCTTAAAGAAGAAATAAATTCTTTAAAGAAGTACAGAAAAATACAATCAAGCCAGTAAAAGAATTGAACAAAATAGTCCAAGAACTAAAAATGGAAATAGAAACACCAAAGAAAACACAAAGGAAGGCAACCCTAGATGGGGACAACTTAGGAAAGACATCAGGAGCTACAGATGCAAGCATCACCAACAGAATACAAGAAATAGAAGAGAGAATCTCAGGAGCAGAAGATTCCATAGAAACCACTGACACAACCATCAAAGATAATGTAAGACGGAAAAATCTCCTAACACAAAACAACCAGGAAACCCAGGACACAATGAGAAGATCAAACCCATTGATAATAGGTATAGAAGAGAGTGAAGAATGCAAGCTCAAAAAACCAGGAAATATTTTCAACAAAACCATGGAAGAAAGCTTCCCTGACCTAAAGAGATGCCCATAAACATACAAGAAGCCTACAGAACTCTAAATAGATTGGACCAGAAGAGAAACTCCTCCCGTCACATAACAGTCAAAACACCACATGCACACAACAAAGAAAGAATATTAAAAGCAGTAAGGAAAAAGGCCAAGTACCATATAAAGGCAGAATTATACCAGACTTCTCACCAGAGACTATGAAAGCCAGAAAATCCTGGGGAGATGTCATCCGAACCATAAGAGAACACAAATGCCAGCCCAGGATATTATACCAGGCAAAACACTCTATCATCATAGATGGAGAAACCAAGATATTCCATGACAAAACCAAATTTAAAATGTCCTTCTACTAATCCAGCCCTACAGAGGATACTGGAATGAAATACCCACACAAAGAGGGTAACTACACCCAAGAAAACACAAGAAACTAAACAAATCCCAACAAACCCAAAAGAACACATAATACTACCTCTAGCAACAAAATAATGGGAACTAACAATCATCTGTATTTAATATCTCTCAACATCAATGGGCTCAACTCCCCAATAAAAAGACACAGGCTAAGAGACTGAACACATAAGTAGGATCCATCATTCTGTTGCATACAAGAAACACACCTCGATGACAAGGACAGACACTACCTCAAAGTAGCCTTCTTTTATACAAATAATAAAGAGGCTGAGAAAGAAGTGAGGGGAAAAACCACCCTTCACAATAGCCACAAATAAAATAAAATAAAATAAAATAAAATAAAATATCTTGGTGTAACTCTTATCAAGCAAGTGAAAAATCTGTATGAAGAGAACTTCAAATCCCTGAAAAAAAAAGAAAACAAAGATCTCAGAAGATGGAAAGATCTCCTATGCTCATGGATAGGTAGGATTAACATAGTGAAAATGGCCATCTTACCAAAAGCGATCTACAGATTTAATAAAATCCCCACCAAAATTCCAACACAACTTTTCACACACATGGAAAGAGCAATTCTCAACTTCATATAGAAAAACAAGAAAACCCAGGATAGCTAAAACAACTCTCAATAATAAAAGAACTTCTGGAGAGAATCACCATCCCTGACCTCAAGCTGTACTACAAAGCAATAGTGATAAAGACCACATAGTATTGGTACAGAGACAGACAGGTTGATCAGTGGAATAGAATTGAAAACCCAGAAGTAACTGTTGGACACTTGATCTTTAACAAAGAAGCCAAAACCATATAGTGGAAAAAACAAAGCATCTTTAATAAATGGTGCTGGTCTAACTGGCAGTCTGTATGTAGGAGAATGAAAATAGATCCATATTTATCATCTTGCACAAAGCTCAAGTCCAAGTGGATCAAGGACCTTAGCATAAAACCAGATATACTGAATCTAATAGAAGAGAAAGTAAAAAAGAGCTTCCAACTCATTGACACAAAGTAAAAATTTCTGAACAGAATACCAATAGCTCAGGCTCTAAGACCAACAATTAACAAATGGGACCTCATGAAACTGAAAAGCTTCTGTAAGGTAATAGGAGAAAGGGGCAACCTACAGATTGGGGAAAAAATCTTGACTAACCCAACATCCACCAAAGGACTAATATCCATATATATGTATATATATATGCGCAAATCAAAACAACCCTGAGATTCCTCCTCAATCAGAATGGCTAAGATCAATAACTCAGGTGACAACAGATGCTAGAGAGGATGTGGAGAAAGAGGAACACTCCTCCATTGCTGGTGGGATTGCAAACTGGAAATCAGAAAACTAAAAATAGATCTACCTGAAGACCTAGCTATACCACTCTTAGGCATATACCCAAAAATTCCCCACCATACCACAAGGACATGTGCTTCACCATGTTCATAGCAGCCTTATTTGTAATAGCCAGAAAATGGAAAACCAGATGTCCCTCAACAAAGAATGGATTCAGAAAATGTGGTACATATACACAATGGAGTACTACTCAGCTATTAAAAATGAGAACATCGTGGATTTTGCAGGCAAGTAGATGGAACTAAGAAATAACATTGAGTGAGAGAACTCAGACTCAAAAGGACATGCGTAGTATGTACTCACTAATAAGTGGATATTAGCCACAAAGCACAGAATACCTAGGATGTAACCTCCAGACCATAAGAAGTATAAGAAGCAGAAATGCCCAAGTGAGGAGTGGAGGGAAGGACAGACCTGAGTGGGAGGAGCAGGAGGAAAGGAATAGAACAGGATTGGATATGGAGGTTGGGGGGACAGGAGAAGCCCAGAGGGTCAAGAGAATAAATGGAAATAAATAAGCAGTCTCAGGGAGTGGGGGTGAGGGCAATCTCTGGAGAGTACCAGAGAACAGGGAGGTGAGACACTCTCAGGACTCATTAGGAGTGACCTTAGCCAAAGTGCCCAACACAGAGGAAAGGGAACTCAAAGAGTCCACCTTCAGTAGACAGACAGGGCCTCAGGTGGAGGGAAATGGTTACTAACCCACAGTCAAAATTCCTGATACAGAATTGTTCCTGTCTAAAAGAACTATAGGGACAAAACTGGAGACGAGTCTGAAGGAAAGGAGGTCCAGTAAAAGGACCAACTTGGGATCCATCACTTGGTTGGGGGGGTGGGGGAGACACCAAGGCCTGACACTATTACTAATGCTATGATGTGCTTACAGATAAGAGCCTGGCATGGCTGTTCTCTGAGAGACCCTACCAGCAGCTGACGGAGCCAGATGCAGATATTTACACCCAAGCATTGGACTGAGGTCAGGGACCCCATGGTTGAATTACAGCAAGTATTGAAGAAGGCAAAAGGGAGAGCGACCCCATAGGAAGACCAGCAGTCTCAACTAACCCAGACCCCTGAGGTCTCCCAGAGAATGAACCACCAACCAGGAGCACACATGGGCTGGTCTGAAGCCCCTGGCACATATGTAGCAGAGGTCTACCTGGTCTGGTGTCTGTGGAGGAAGATCTGCTTAATCTTCCAGAGCCTTGAGGCCCTAGGGAAGAGGGAGGTCTAGTGGAGGGGCAGCACCCTCTTGGAGGAAAGGGGGAGGAGGAATGGGATGAGGAACCATGGGAGGGGGGACTGAGGGGAGTTAACAACTAGAATGTAAATAAATAAAATAATTTCATTTAAAAAGAAAAGTAGCTGGTTTTCATTCTGCTTTTTTTTTTCCAAGACAGGGTCTCTTGGTGTAGTATTAGATGTCCTGGAACTTGCTCTATAGACCAGGTTGGCCTTGAACTCATAGAGATCCACCTGCTTTAACCTCCCAAGCACTGGGATTAAATGTGTGCACTATTATTGCCTGGCTTTTCTGCTTTTTTTTTTCCCCTCATATGAAAAGCAAGAGACTATAGTGGTCTTTTTATTGGGCAGTAAATGTATTTAATGACACTATTGCTTCAGAATAATAAAAACTTCAAAACAAGCCAAACAGTTGAACTGGCAAGTTCTGATTGCATCATGGGATTCACTATATAACCAAGCTTCTTTGTAATTTTAATTCTGCAGCTAAATAGGTTTTGGGGAGTATCAAAAGGCTTATTAATGGGGAGAAACAGAAGGCTGTATTAGCAAAAAAAGGTTGTGGGAATAAAAGTACTAACTGAAAACAAAAGAAATAAATACAAGAGGCAGGCAGGTCTCTGTGAGTTGGGAGGCCAGACTGGTTACAAATCAAGTTCCAGGACAGCAAGAACTGTTTCTCAGAGAAACCCTGCCTCAGGAAACCAAACCAAACCAAACCAAAAGACCAAACAAACAAACCCTAACAAAGGAAAAACAGCACCAGTAAAGCAAGTCATTTATGGAAGCTGGTCTGATCTGTAATATTAGAATAGGTCATATAATTTTGTCAGGTTTTGTTGGTTAAAAATGGTTTGATATCAGTCATTTCATGTGGATCAAATCATCTTATCTATATCTTGTCACCAAGAATTCTGAATTCATAACTGAGTTTATATGAAAGTGTGAAATATGAATGGCTCCATATTTTAGAATTTTACATAGCGTGTCTGAAATGCCATTTTGTGTCATACTTATTGTTCTTCTATTTATATAGACTCCCACATTTATTTTGAAGGCAGTAGATTTCAGAAGGCATGCTCAATTTCCAGGGTATGATTGGAGTTTTAAGGCAGGAGTTTAGAAGTACTTAAATACCTCAAATCTTTATAAGGCAAAATTCAAGAGGGCATCATAAAAGACATGAAACTACTCCACAAGGACACGTATTTTAGAATATACAGGATATACTGTCATGTGAGTAACATGTGCAGGGCCTTAGGTTGGTCCCAAGCAGAGTCAGAGAGAGGGAGACAGCGAGTGAGGTGGGAGTGAGCGAGAGGCAGGAGTGAGCGGAGCATGTTATGCAGACACATGAATACATATTTAAAAGACCATAAGATGTAGATATTAAGGCACATAAATAAACCTGTCATTGCAGTGACAATGTACCAGTGAAATGGGGTGGGAAGATGAAGAGGGAAAAAATTCAGTAAACACCCCAGTATTTAAAAACAAATGGTGCGTTTGGATAGCTAATGTGATAATTTGAATTTCAGCATGTGGTATTCTAAAAAGGAATGCTGCAGAGCTACCTGTGTACTAGAAGGTGATTGGTTAAGCTCATTCTGCCTGCCAGTTATGATAATAAAATATCCTGGTCTGTATTTATGGAAGACGTGGAAGTGTTTAAAAGAAAGTGATCTGAGCTAGAGTTTAAGCCTGTCCCCCAGTCTAAAGAATTCTGTCAGTTGATCATTAACAAGAAAGAATGAGGCGTCTCATAGAGGACAGCCAAAGTCTAGTAAGAAATGACGTAGTGGACCTGTTTTGGTGAAGGTGGAGGATTTAATTAACCACAGGGCCAAATAGCAGCAACCATCACATCTAAATGTTGTCCTTGTTATACACTGATCAAATGTAGGTAAAGTGCAATGACAAACCATCTCACATATTTTAAGTTGCATTTTCTTCACATTTTAACACTTCTAAAATTACAATATGCCTTAACTCAGTACCATTTTTGATCTCATGATACAAACAATTGACAGTTAGGTTAGCTAAGGGGCCACCTCTTCTAGATCACTCCTGTTCAATTCAAACCACAGAAAGTTTTCTACATGATGCTATAACTGTCACTTGTACCCCCCAAGACCATTAAAAACAAGACTAGGGTAGAAGACTGTCTCGATCACTTTCATGTATCCAATTTCTAGATATACCTCTAACTGTGTACTTCCTGGAACTAGGAATCTTGGGGGAGTCTATATGAAAGAACTTCACCACTGGAACTTCCAATTGTGTTCTGAAGGAAGTCATTATGTGTGATGAATGCTTTTACGGGGGAAACCACTGCAGATACTGAAAATATTTAACCTATCTTCAGCTTGGTGGAACATATGGTTGCCACTTGTAGAAGTAACAGAAAAAGACCAGACAGAAACCTTTTGAGTATAAATACAAAAACCATACAACAAAGGAAAAAATTGTAGAGCTCTGTGCTGCCAGGAAAAGCAGCTACTAGTCATATGTGGTTTTCAAATTACTTAAACCAAGCAAATCTGGAAAACCAGTCCATCATTCATACTACATGAAAAGTGCTGTAGAAGGCTTACCTATGGTTTTCGTTCTGTTAGCCACATTCAACCTAAATGGCAACATGTGGGAGAGGTTATGGCACTGGACAGCATCGGTATAGAATAACTTCCTCACTGGACAAACTGACTGGACTCTGCTGCCAACAACAGAGAGACAAGTCACAGCTTTAGTAGGTGTGCATCTAGACAAACTGCTCATTTGGACAAATGAATGAGCTTTCTCTCAATGAGAAAACTCACTACATAGTGCTTACCCTACACTCAAATACAGACGCCGTGAGAATCAGAGAATGAGGGACAGGTGCAAGTTCTCTGAAGACTGTACAATGTTTTAAACAGGTTTACCTATGGTTATCTTTCTATGTGATTTGGCTTAGAAAAATGCTTACTGAATAAGGTCTTTATCAGTCATATAAGTTGCTGCATTTTTAATATTGGTCTGACTTTTTCACTACTTCAAAATACAAGTTTTATGGTTTTTCTTCTCATTCCTTCCTTTTCAGGAAAAAAATCATCCTTACTGATGTTTTTAAACACACAAGCAACAAAAATGAGTGAAGTGCGCTCTAGTGGAGCTATGACGAACTGAAAAGCCTGCCTTCTATGTAACTGTTTAGTTGCTACTCAGCTCCTGCCAACTTGTTCTTCAAATCAGGACCGTCGGCCCAGTTGAGTCAGACACTGACTTTTTTGAAAGAAAGGAAGAAACGGAAACGTTACTTCTTTGTTCATCCCTTCATTCAAGTGTGTGTGTGTGTGTGTGCGTGTGCACGCGCGAGTGTGTGTGTGTCACATCTGAATGCCATGGTGCACATGTGGAGGTTAGAGGACAACTAATCCGAATCAGTTCTGTCCTGTCACTCTGTGCGATCTAAGGATCAGATTCAGGTTGTCAGGTCTACGCACAAGGGATTCTACCTGCTGAGCCGTCTCACTGGCACAAAACTGGGTTTTAGAGGAATTTCCCACTTAACTAAACACTCTTAGAATGTTAGAGGTGGTCGCAGCTGCCACTAAGTGTATGACCTGTGCTTTCAAAGACTTGATGGTAGTTATACTCCCTTCTTTAATGTCCCTCAGAAACTCTTTTTTTTTTTTTTTTTTTTTTATTTTTATTTTTTTTCGGAGCTGGGGACTGAACCCAGGGCCTTGAGTTTGCTAGGCAAGTGCTCTACCACAGAGCTAAATCTCCAACCCAACCTCAGACACTCTTAAAAATAACTGCATGCAATCTATTCCTTACTGGAAATAGTAAGGAAATAGAAAATAAACTATCAATATTATTAAAATATTAGCATTTGCAAAGGAAAAGAAATCAAGAAAAACCAACTGTATTTATGCTTAAGTTTTGCTGTAATTAAAAGAAATCTTTAAGGCAAGCATATTTTTGTAATCATAGCAATTGGGAGGCTGAGGCAGATGACTACACAAATTCTATAAGTGAGTTCTAGGCAAACCAGGGCAGCATAGAGAGACTCCTGTCTCAAATATAAAATGACTCCTCCCTTGTTCTTCCATTGGAAAATAACTGGAAAACTGGAAGATAACAGTATTTTATATGAAAGCCAAGTCTCTACTGATGAATGAGTTAAGAAGTGGGTTTTTTTTTTTGTTTTTGTGTTTTTTTTTTTTTGTAAATTGGAAAAGCGGTTAGAAAGCAAATCTTTTTAATTCTCTCCATAATTCAAATGCTGTATACTCAAAACCCATTAAATTTAAAAAGGTTTCCTTCCAGACTGTATATGGGAACACATACAGTTTTTGTTCCAAGTGTATTTAACTATTTTATTTTTATCATATACCCACCCCAAGGAACCAGTATCTGTGGCCTTTTTTATTCCATTGATAATTCAAATATTATTTCTCATACAAATAGATGGCTTATTGTGTTCATTTATCATTAACTTGGTATACCTCATAATCGCATTACAACCCCACTGTGTACTGAATGCCACTTCCTTCAACTACTCAAGACAAGCACGGTTACTTTCAAGAGAAGACTGGCAGTAATTAAAGGTCTGACTTAGTAGTTGTTAGTAACTACATTTTTAAAGGAGGGAAGAGACAATGGAAAGTAATGCAGACAAATTTAATTTGGTAATTATATTTTATTAATGAGATCTATTTTGGACATATGTTCAAATTGGGGATATAAAGAAGATGAACTAAACTATTATCAATGCTTTGAAAGAGAATACGATGAAGTGTTTAAAATTCATCAATGAGAAGAATCAAAACACCTGTGATTCACATGACAAAAACAAAATCATACCAGAACACTAACAACAACAACAACAACAATAATCGTGCTTTGCACTTAACCTCCTTCCGAAGAATTTCAGAGTGCCTCTTAAACACGTTATTTTTCTTCTTTTGAACAAATAAGACAACTAAATCAAAGAGTAATGATGGTTTGCTCAGGCCACAAAGTGAGTCAGCAGCAAACCAGAAATAGATTTTCTAGCTTGTTTCGTCTCCCGCCATTATATTGTGAAATGATTATTCTATTTGCATATGTCTTGCGGACTACTCTCCAGTTAGCATCCTACTATCTTCTCCCCAGTCCAAGCTTACTAATGCTGCTGTTTACGAACCTCCAATGTCATCCGTATATGCTTTCGTAAGGTCACATGGAAAAGGGGAATAAGAGGTCAGTCTATAAGACTTTCTCTTCCTAAGTCTTCTCAAGGATTCCCATGCTCCCTGGCAGACATTTCCTCCTTTTATGATGTAACTTAACGGGGGAAAATAACATGTACTTTATAGCCAATTTTGTAGAAATGCATTTATTTTATCTTCAGTCTGTTCATTACCAGAATGCACTTCTTTTTTCTTGCTTACTTTTTCCCCAGGCCATTCTTCCTTCACTTTTTCTCTGATGCAATATTAGCTTATATAGAACCAAAACGCTCCCTACATCTAGGAAATCATTTGTTTGTTTCATTTCACTTTCCTTTTTACTTTCTATTTAAATTGTTTTCTAGATGTCACCTAGTCCTCTTTTCTATATCCACGTCAGATTTAATGCATATTTGACAAGAAGCGATATTAAAATGGGAAGAGTTCCACTAACTCAGAAGTTGTCAAGACCGAGTGTGCATTGATATCAGCTGTTTGGGTCCCAGTCAATTCTAAGTGTGCAGAACTCAGTTAAGCCCGTTAAGCATTCTGCTGACTACGGTACAGGATTCAGATTTTGGATTGGCTGACTTTCTCTACACGATCACCACTATTCTTTACTCTTCCTTCAAAGTCAATTTATTACCAACTGTTTATACCAGTATAAAACATGCCAAAGGGACACATCTAGAGAGAACTGAAATGTTTGTGAATTAGTTAGGTTTCAATTTCATCCATTAAGTAATGAAGATTTAAATTTATTTTATAATGCTATATTGATGTTTTCAATTGTCGTTTTGAAGAATCTGGAACAAGTCATCAAGATAGATTTCAAGCTCCTTGACAGCAGGGACCATGCCTCTTTCATGCTGTAACCATGAATACATTTGAGTGGAATAGTTTCTCCTGAAACTAATGTATGAGGTGCTGGTGCTATTAAATTGGATAAAATATAGCCAAGAATAGGCTGTTGTAGAGTCCAGAAGATCACAGTAAGGACAATAATATATACTATAATAGTGGTTAGGGCAATCCTTGTTTAGACAAAGTAAATTGACATTTGCTGCACACTTAGCATGTGCCAAGCAATATCTTTGGCATTTTGAATATGCTCCCCTTTAATATATTAGATATTTTGAAGATTTCCCGGGTTCATATTAATCTGATTAATCCTAAATATATGTGCCATTCACATTACTATTTTATAGGTGAGACAACACAGGCATTAAGTCATAGATTCTAAGGTTTCTTGTACAGAAAGTGATAGAAAGCAAAAACATATGCTAGGGATTGGCTCCAGAGCTCAATTACCCTATACTGTCTCTGAGAAGACCAGATCAGTCCTTATAATACTCAACAAATATTGAAGGAAGAAGGGGTGGGGGCACTTAACAGAGCATCCACACAGTGTGCCTGAAGCAGTTTCTTACAACTGAACACAGTTTTAGTGTCTGTGGGATTCCTTAGAGCCAAGGCAAAAAGGCAAGCGTTATCTGTTCCTCTACTTCAGTAAAAGGATGAAAGTTAGGCTTTCTCAGCTAATCCTACAATTGCCACTTTCAGTTCTCTGTCCCTCTACCGTACTATGATCTCACTGGTATAAATGTACTCCATCGAAGAGTGAAAACCTTAATGGAAAGTCACTATATGGCCATGACAAGATTTGTAGGCTATTTCTTGAGGTGACTAACAAAGTGCTTAACCTGATGTACCATGCACCACGGAGGTATTTTTTTAAGTAGGCTTAGTCAGCTAATCTTGTTGAGATTTCTCCCATACTACTGATTCCTTAGTCTCAAAATAAATTAAGAGCCTTCATTCAGAATTCCCTGTAGTCAACCAGCTTGAATTTGTTGGGTGTCTTTGATTGTCTCTTGTCTTTAGATTTCCTGCCTTGCCTTTTCAGATTGCGCTGTGCCCTTTGGTATTTCCCGTTAGTCCATGTCTGGAATAGCTAATTATGACAGCATAATTCCTGCCCGTACAACAAGAAACAGCAGAACCTTGCTAATTCACACCAATGACTGAAAGACTCCCGTGTAAGTTAGTGAATTATGCAAATGAGCAATAAGTGAAGAAAGATGATTCAAAATTGTATTTCATTCATTTATTTTGACAAGTGTAGTTTAGTCTTAATTATTTCAAAAATTTCTTTGTAGCATACTAATAAATGTACCGTGGCACATTTGTTGAAAGTGATAAAGCTTTCACTAACTGAGGCCAGACTATGCTCCTGTGAAGAATTTCATGAATATAGACATAGGCTCTAATCCTCTCTTTTATTTTGAATTTCATTGACTTGTCAGCACTGACTTCATTTGGCAAGACAATATATAAAGACCAATAAAATAGAGGAATAATTTCAGCAGCAAATACTGATTTCAGAAACAGGTTTTTCTTATTCTAAGGCTTTCATGGTATATTTTTATCAATCATGCTTTAAAGAAAACATTTTTATAGTCTACAGTCATAATGCCAATAGGGTTTTACTTTGCTTCTAAATCAAAGTAGAAGTGTCATTCATCTCTTTTACAGATTTCTTTTGAGACCGTTTATCCCTATGTAGTTGAGGCTGGCCTGGATCTTGCCATCTCTGCATAGCATGCAGGTTATAGGCATGTATCGTAAGTGGCCAACTATCCTTTTTAATTCCTTTGATGTTTTGTTTTACCATAGTTCTTTCTTTGAAAGTTAAAGACATCTGTTTTAAGATAAGTGGATATATCACAGTATGTAACATTTGCATGTCAAAATACTTACATTATTATATTCTGAGCTAAATTATTTAAGATGGAAAAACATTTTGATATACTTTTGACAGATATATCCTGAAGGATGGATCAATTTCTTTGAAAGTACCACCAATGGCTACAGTGGGGAGTGAAGAGTACAATTCCAGTGTACAATCTTGGGCTTAAAGCTGAATATAGATTGACTTCTTTAATAAGCACTTTAAGGCTAAACTTCCAATTCAGAGATGCATTAAAATCATCAAGCATTTGTCAATGGAGGTTCTTTGATTTGTACAAGCTAGGTAAGTAATGAAAAACAGATAAACTTTAGTCTCAAAGTAAACTACTACATCTGTGCTTATTAAAGCCTCCCGTACTCTGAGAGGCCCAATTCAGATTCCATCTACACCTGGAAACCTCTTCTGAGGCATATGTTTAGAAAGCAAGAGACTTTAGGATTACTTTCTTCTATTAGAGTCATTGATGTCAGGGTGACATTTTTCTAGCAGATAGATTAAGAGCAGGAAAGTAATGGCAAAGAATGAGGGTCCGTGACTTTTAGACTCTCAAGCTTTGCCAACTCGAGAAGGCCATCTCATCTCTTTGAGGTATTTTTCTCATCTGAAAAATACCCACTATCCATATAACAACAGATGTAAATGTTCTCCATAAATAGTCCAAAGAGGTGGAAAGGTAGCTCAATGGTAGAGAACTTACCTAGCATGCGCCAAGGCCTGGGTTCCACCCCTAGCATCACAAAGTAATGCAAATACCATTACTAACTCCTATAAAACCCTCCCCCCCACAAAAAAAAAAAAAAACAAAAAACAAAAAACAAAAAACAAAAAAACAACCCAACTCCTTCAACCCCCCAAACTGTCCTACCTGTATGTGTGCACAGGGCCTAGGTCCAGCCCCTGCATGCTCTTTGGTAGGTAGGTGGTTCATTCTCTGAGCCCCTATGGGCCCAACTTGAGACCCACCCCATGATTGATAGGCAGCCCCTGACACTATTGATGATACTCAGGGGAACCCAGATGAGAAAACCACCTCAAAGAGATAAGGTGGCCTTGCAGACAGGAACCTAGAATAGCTGTCTTCTGGAGAGGCTTCATCCAGCAGCTGATGAAACAGAGATACAGAGACCACAGCCAAACATTACAGGGAGCTTAGGGAGAGTTGTTGGAAGAATGGAGGGGAAGGATTGAAGGAGCCAGAGGGGTCAAGGAAACCACAAGAAGACCTATAGAGTCAACTAACCTGGGTCCATGGGGGCTCAGAGATTGAACCAGCATGCAGGGGCTGGACCTAGGCCCTGTACACATTTGTAGCAGATGTGTAGCCTAGTCTTCATGTGAGTCCCCTACAATTGGAGTGGGGGCTGCCTTTGATTCTGCTGTCTGCCTTTGGATCCCCTTTCCCTAGCTTGGTTGTCTTGTCTGGCCTCAGTGGACGAAGATGTGCTTAGTCCTGCTGAGCTTTGACATGCCAAAAAGGTGGGTTGGTCTCCATGGGGACTTCTCCTTCTCAAGGAGAAGGAAGAGAATATATATGAGACTGGGACTGGGAGGAGAGGAGGTAGGGGGTTGCTATTTGGATGTAAAGTGAAGAAAAATATTAATTCAACTGAACCTGTCTTGTTACAATTACTATTGAGTGTAAGGTAAGAATATGTAGGTGAATCAGACTGCATTAACAATAACCACGGAAAGAAGTACTTTATGATGAGTCAAACTGATGATGGCTTTTCTCTGTATATGAAGGATGGTTTATAGACAAGATAGTACAGAATGAAATATTAAATGGGGCCCAACTAATGCTAAGGTTTCCATTAAATCTGGACTTGGGGCTACAGGAAAATAGAGATATTAAAGGGCTGTTTATTTGTTTCTTCACAAGTTTTGGATGATTCCATTACATAATTATAAAAGATTTAAGGAATTATATAAGATAATGAAGACGTGTCAACTTGTAGAAAATGCAAGAAAGGAACACAAAACTGAACAAAGTTAGTATAAATGTTTTGAAATGAACTCTGTGTTACAGTGAGAACTAGGAAAATGCTTAAACTTTTAAACCATTAAAGAGTGTTCTGGTCCACATAAGCATTTGGTAAAAAAAAGAAGTTAACAAGAGTCAGCCACTAAAGAGGCCATGTGAGACAATGCAGTCTTATATAAGGAATATACACACTTATAAAAACACGATGAAGAGAAAAGTTATGAGGACAGAGTGAATAAATTAGAAATGAGTAAGATGTTACATTCTGGGCTAAGTGAGAGAAAGAACAGGCCATTTATAAAGAATTCTTTTCTAATGTATAGAGACAAATATGTAAATCAGATTAAACCCATATAAATCCCAAAGATTGCTGAGAACACAAAACATTTCTGAAAGACCATAAATCCTCTAATTTGCTCAAAGCATGTTGTTCATGTAAAAGGTAATATCTATTAAAACTTTTAAATGGTATGCAAAGTCACAAAGTCAGCTATGACTCTTACACAGAAAAACCCCATCTCCAAAGAACAAAAGCCACCCCCCACCCCACCCCCCACCCCACCCCACCCCCCGCCAAGAAGCAAAGTCAATAATGGATAAAACTACAAAGAAAAGTCTTCTCTGGAAGGCTCCCAGAGAAAAATGGAATGCCATCTGACTCTAAGACTACAGAGGCGAGCCTTTTACTATTTAAGGTTGTATTGCTAAAAGAATTAACTGCAGTAGATTCAATGGTTGTTTCAATACACATTTAGTGAAAAACACTAATCTGGGGAAAGAAAATTTGTGTAACCATATGTAACTCCCAAATGCTTTATTTAGATAACAACAAATAACATGTTACAAAAATATCAATACTTAATATTTAGTCCATACCTATTTTTCACCCAAAAGCAATTAATATGCATTTCTGAACTTATACTACACGTTATCATGATACTTAACGGATCAACTCTCTTCTCTACCCTAAGTATTATAAACTTTTTCCTCCTAATTAATGTGCAATTAATTCAACCAACCTCCAATTACTCCTCTACAACACTGTCCGACTAAGACAATAAAGCAGTCTCTAGGATGGGTTTTAAACCTGGGCTAAAATCAACTCCTAAAGACCAAAATGGTTCTGGGCTTTCTCTCCGTGGTGTAATTTAGATGTCATATCTAATTTGCTGTCACGACTATTGTTTCACCGTGCAATTTGTATGTCGTTTTGAATGGTAAAGGCACCTTAGCTTTATTGAATTAAACCTGTCTTTATTTAGGGTCTGATGTTACATGTTTGTGCATTTATGTTTATGTCTGAAAAGCTGCTTGACATCAGGTAGTAGAAAAAGGATATGCTTTCTTGATATGTTTTCTTAAACCTCAGAAAGTATAAACATAAACTGGATAAAATTCTAAATGAAAGAAGCAGAATACTGTCTGTTACTATTACTTCTTTTAAAGGCAGAAGTAGTGAAATAAGTGCTGTTGTTATAGACGGCCTGGCAGTTCTGTAACCTAACATCTTGATTATTAATTCTACTAGTCAATTAAGACTTTTCCTTTACACTGAGCTTTTGTGACCTGATCTTAAACATAGGTATTTATACCACAACCCTAAAACCAAAAGAAGTGAAAATGCACCTTAGAGTCAACTCAAAAGGGACCCATACTGCAACACTCACTTTATTGTTTGTGGCTGTTCCTGTTCTGGCCTATGAGTTCAAGTCCTAACACCATGACTAAGACCAAGTATGGAAAGCCTTCCATTAGGCCACTGGAATAGCCTTTTAAGTAATTTTTAGTGCATGAAATTTCATAAAGTTTTTACTAGATAATTACACTTCCTGATTTTGTAATTAGTGGAAGTACATGCAATTACATAATAATTATGATAGTAATTACGTAATTAAGATGTATAATTATGTAGTAAAAAACATCATGGAAATAAAACCATCTACTGTGTAAGCACAATACATTTTAGAAGTAAATTCACCAACTCAACTGTTTAAAAATACTTTTCTTCAAAATAAAGTGATTAGCTTACATTATGATCTAACTGCTTGAAAATTGTTTAATATTTTTTTCTCTCATTGGTGATAGAACTGTATGTCTTAAAAGTACATGAAGGAAAATCTTAACAGGTCCTTCTCATTCTTATCACTAAAAAGAAAAAAAAATCACAATATGTTTTGCAAATGAAGGCCACCAACCACTGCTTTCTCACCTAGTCACTGTAACACTGGTGCCCTTGTTTGTGCTGCTGTGCCTGTCACTATAAAAGGGGAAAGGAAGCTGCTCACTGAAAAGACAGTAATAGGAAAATGATTTTATAAAAGGAGTCACATGTCTGTCATCATAGCATGCCTCTGGGTCCCTGAGTACATAAAAATGTGAAGGCTGAGTGCAGATTTACAGAAATGGCCTTAAAGAAAAGACACACAATTAGAATCTGGAAGTTTGCTGCCCAAATGTATGGCAACTTTCACATACTACCTTAGTTACACTAAAAAGAATGACAGAAAATATACAGAAGCAAGACACTCCTAGTTAAGGGCAAAGCAATTAAGGCGACAATTTCCTGGAAAATGCAGTTTCTCTTTGGCTACACTGTAAGGTAAAAACAAAACAGGCAATACCCAGAGCAATAAAGCAGTGTGACAGGGCCACATGCTTTGTCATTGCCGCAGTGAGCAAAAACACAGACCATAAAAATCAGCTGCCAGAAGCAAAGTAAATTTCAAGCTTACATTTTTAGAGCACGTTAAAAAAAAAAAAAACTACTTAAAATCTTTACAAATGTGCTCAATCAACATTGTAACGAGGTCCAAAAGATCGATGGTGAATCTTCAGTCTGGGAGCACATCAAGTGGCCCTCATACGAAATGGGTGTGGACCTGCAGTCCAGCTCTCTAATCCTCAGAGGTTGAAAGGTATTTTGAAAATCCCAATTCACTTCTCCCCCATTCTTTCTAACTCCTGCTTTCTTGCTTTTGTCCCACCCCCACCCCTCATCAAGCTACTACATTTTCTACTTAATTACAGAATTTATTTCAAAAGCCTAGGCTGTGATAGGAAGTTCACTGTAAAACTTGAGCAGAGCTCCTGGAGTTGGCATATTTATCGTTTTACAGTTTAACTACAAGGCTGGCCTTAAGCAATGGATGAGTGAAATGGAATGGCTTTAGTTATTAGGAGGAAATAGGTCTTAGATCAGTGCTTCACAAACCTTAGCATGTCGAAGAGGCCTGAAAGTCTGCATTTCTCACAACCTCCCAGGTGGTGCCAATATGGCTAGGACACTGATCATGCTTGAGAAAATGCAAGGAAATACCAGTTGGTTGGCTCATTTATACGTTGTTTTCACTCCACAAATTGTGAATTGTTAGCATAGCCATTGTAAGATGAGTAAAATTTTTGGTGAAATTGTAGTGTTTTGAATTTTTCTTATTGTAAAAGCTCTCTATAACTTGGAAATTACATAAAACTTAAAAAAAAAAAAGTCCATGTCATGACATGGGCCTTGCACTTAAAGAGCTGTAGTTACGTACACAACATTGGCCCTGTCAACTTGTTATGGATGGAGGAGGGACTCAGTTAATGATTGTGAGGGTGGGTAGTGCAATGGGGAAACAGATTTTTTTCAGCAGTACAGCCACTGGCAATCTGCCCATGCTGATGAAGAAACCCTAATTAAATTCAGTGTGATGCATGCATGAAGGTACCCCGAAGTAGAAGGGGATCTCAGCTGGAAGAGGGTTAGCAGGAGGGGGACAAGAGGGAGGAATGAGAAGGGAAATATGATTAAAATACATTAGATATGTCTGAAACTGTCAACAATTTAAAAGTAGAAAGTAAAAACAATCTATAATTAATCCAGATGATTATAAAAACTTTTAGTGTTCCTCTTTAATTTCTTCACCTTGCAAATCATTAGTACTTGTTTTGCACTTTAACATTACAAATTGTTTCCTCTTGACACTTAAGAGTAAGCTTGTGTAATAGCTAACAGCAGCAGCAACAATTCACTTTTCTGTTTTGCTGTTCCTGGTGAATGTGTGCGTGTTTCTTTTGATTTTGATGGTGTGAGGTATTTTGTCCAGGTGTTTTTCATTGGTTTATTTGTTCCACCTCCTTAGACAGCCTGTGGCTGGTTAGTTATATCTTCAATTTGGCTAACCTAGAGTCCCCTGGTAAAGAAACCTCATTGGTCAAAGGTTTCTATCAGACTGGCCTGCTGCTCCTCTTGCAATAGTTTGTCTTGATTAATAATTGATCCTAAACGGGAGGGCCGAGAATGTATAAAGGCTGTGAGAAGCATGGGTCAGCTAACAAGCCAAAACAACATTCCTCCATGGTTTCTGGGTCCAGGCTCTTCTTGAGTTCTGGTTTCCCTCAATCATGAATTGTGACCCCCATAGGAAAGCTGACATTAAACCCATTTCCTCTCAGTTTACTTTTATCATGGTTTAGTCACAGAAAAAAAAACAAACTAGGATACCTGGCTTAAAATTCTTTCATATTTCTACAATCAGTTCTTAAACATATTGTGAATTGCTAACTTATAAACTTCTATCATAAAAACTTCCTTAAACTACACAGTAAAATACTTTTAAGAACACAATCCAAAGCATTAGTTGTATGTGAAAAAATAAAAAGAAAGAAAAATTGAGTTTAACATTATCTGCTTAAAATCTTATTGTTTATAGAAAACCATTTTCACAATTGTAAGATAATTTTAAGAAAAAAAACCTGATGCTTGAGTCAGAGTTTTGCTTTTCTATGTATAATCTATGTACTTTACAGGTATACTTTACCTGGTATTAATAAAAAATAAATTTTCTGGAAAAAAAGCCCTGGTGATCTATAAGCTACAAGTAAACGGTCTCTCCAAAGGCAGCTGTCCGTATGTGATTCATAGTAATTCTGGCTGTACTTCAGAACCTGTACCAAGTTCAAGCAAACCCAAATTCAGCATGGAGGAGGTGGCATCAATTCTTAACCCTAGCCCAGGAGCTGCTGACAACTGACAGCTAGCTGTCTGGAGGGTTTTTTTTTTTTTTTTTTAAAAAGGAATATCAATTGACCCACCTCCATGCATCACAAATATATGAGCAGCACAAACTGGACTTGATGGGCTTTTAAAAAGTACATAAAGTTGGAAAGCTAGAGAAGGAAGGTGGAACTGGGAGGAGTTGGGAGAGGCAAATGAGTATGATTAAAATACTTTGTACAAAGTTCAATAAAAAAACCCCAGAAAGCAGAGAAAAAGCTTTTCTTAAAAGTTCAAGTTTTGTGGCTGATGAGAAGACTTACTAGGTTAAAGCAATTGCTGCTAAGACTGACAACCTGAATTCAATTCCCTAAAACCTACATGGTAGAAAGAGAGAACCAACTCTCTCAAGGTGTCCCTGATTTTCACGTGTGTGTTCTGCATGAATGTGAATGGAATAGTAAATGAATGAAATACAATAAAAAATTCAAGTTTTCCAGAGAAACAACTCAACTCATGGGCTTAAGAGCAAAGCAACTGGGCCAGACAGGCACTCTGTGACACAGCTTTATTTCTGACGCCCTGAAGAATTGAACGAAGTAAATTCTAAGGATGTCAACTGGCTGAGAGCAGACTCCAGGGGTTCTTTGCTACTTTCATTTCAGTACTCCTAGCAATGAGGAAACTCTCCTGCATTTTGACTTTAGCAATCCAAGAAACAGAAATCCTTAATACTGAAAGGGGACCTGACTTGAGATGCTTAGACATCTCCAAATTACGAATAATTCCTTCTGTAAAACCCTTATCTTCTGGTTTCAAGAAAGACAGTACCTTTATAATCCCCTTCGTGTTTTAGAATTAACTGCTACTGCCTTTTTTGGAGACCATTTTCCCAGAGTAATACAGCGGTGCTCATTTAATGAGCAAACTGCTCAGCTGATAGCAAGCAGAGAACAGGGCCCTGAATAAGTGTGAGAAGCAGTCAGCTTGGCTCACTCACCAAAAACCTGATATTCTTTGAGTTCAAGCTTAGTATTAGCCAAATGACAGACATGTGACATTTGCTTTCAGTTATTTGCAATGTGTGGAAATGAGCCATATGTAAAAATATCAAGGAAGTTTTATAAGTTCAATTTATGGTACACCTGAGTCAAAGCAGACAATATAGAGCATTCTCCTGCTTTTCTTAAAGTCATTCCCCAGTAGTAAACAGTACTATTTTCTAGGAACAATTTTACCCAAATCCCTGAAATTACTTGTGTGACCTTGTTTTCCTCCAGGAATTCTTTAATCAAATATTTAGTGATTAGGCTACAAGATGCAGTCCTCTGTCTCGATGAACTTAAGTGAAAGAGAAAGCAAAATAAAACACTTGAGACTCCTCAAAAAGGTCACAGGGGAATGCAAAAGATGGAAACATTTCTTTAATTTAATTTGTTCATCAATCCAATGCTGTTTCCTCACAGGGCTGTCTTGAGGTACTATTACACCCGTGAAAGAATAGTGAGAAATAAAAACAGCTCACAAAGGGGAAGTCTAGTCCTGGGGGGCACTAACCAAACCAACAAATACTGTTGGTATGGCCTGCAATTGGAGCAAGTGGGAGGAAAAGGCAGGAGGATTACAATAAGTTTGGGGTCAGCCTGGGCTACACTGTGAACCCCTGTCTTTAAAAAAAGGGTAAAGAAAGTAAATGCAAGGGGTCATCTGGTTGAGGGTCCAAGAAAAGGGCAATGTTTACAGATGCATCTAAGAAGGATGTGGAACAGGAAACTGTCCACAACCCTTTGTGAAAAAGAAACTAAATGGGAAGGGGGTGTTAATGATCTGAAGATATAGCCTAACCAGCTTAAAAGGACTCGCATTGAGAAATCACTTTCTAATAGGTGCTGCACACATGAAACCAAATCATCATCTATTAAACATCTATGCTGCAACTTCAACTCCTTCCTTCAACCAGGATCCAAAAATCTTAGTGTTGTCATTCTGACAAACAAATGCAAATTTACCAAGGGAACTTCACGTTGTTTTGTCTCCCTAAACTGATGTATGTATTTAAGTTTGATGGCTGTATTTAGAGCCAGGGTCTTTAAAGAAATAATCAAATTAAAATCAGGGCCTCAATCCAGTTTCAGCAATATACTAAAGGTGATGCATGACTCTAATCCCAGCACTCAGGAGGCAGAGATAAGCAGGTTTCTGAGTTCGAGGCCAGCCTGGTGTACAAAGAAAAACCCTGTCTCTTGTGTGTGTGTGTGTGGGGGGGTGGAGATAGGCACAGAGTAAAGGCAAAGAAATACTACCATCTGAAAGCCAAGAAGAGGCCTCAGGAGACACCAACCCTTGGACTCAGACTTCCAGCATCCAGAATTACAAGGGAGTGCTTTTCTGTTGCTTAAGTCACACAATCTGTGGTGTTTTGCTATTGTACTCCCAGCAAATTAAAATTGCATCCTATAAGAAACACTGACATAAAATAAGAATAGCTAAGCATCAAGTAAGAGACAATGGTACCAGATAACAAACTTCTTTCTAGAAATAGACTAAAGCCTGAACTTCAAGAGCAATTAGTGTTCCCTTGATTTGCTTAAGGCAAGGTGATCAGGTTAGTGGTAATAATATCATATTTAGCATCTGATGAATCTGTCTTTCCTCAACAGACTCTGAAGTTGTCCAGGGCAGAGATTATCAGCCACTTATTTAGCTTCCATTGACATAAGAGTTCACACTCAACACATAACAGAATCTACACATAATGTTGTGTTTATTATTTCTACATAAATAAAAACAGGTTCTGCAGGAAAAAGAGAGCTTTTTCTTTCCTGCATTTATAAAAGCAGATAATTCAAGTACCTGGGCAAAGATGTGAATTGATTCTGGTTTCCCCAAACTGTTCGTTTATTCATACTCACGCCAAGGCACCACAGGATGAGGCAGTCAAATATGACCATTTTATGCGCCATCCTGGAAATGGATTTTTACTTCACGTATTGCCACAGTGTTCTTCTAAAACCTCCCTTGGACCCATTATGCCATCTGTGTATATTCTGGAGCAGTTACAACAATAATGCCAATGTCCCACAGAAATAAGACTTTTAAAAATGTTATGTAGTTACAGCGAGCATACAGTAAACACTTCACCAAAGTGAGTAACAATCCTTTAACATTTTAAAGGAAAGGGGGAAATACCAAATGGGGTTAATTCACATTATGGACTAATGGTCTGCAAACTTTCATTTGAAAGTGAAGTACAAGAAAAAGAAAAAGAAAGCTTCAATAGAGCTACTTTTCACTGTAAAAATAAATAAACTTTTCAAATAATTTGTACGTTGCTTCTCCCAAGTCAAATTGCTGAGTTTCAAACAAAAATTAAAAGCACCACCCAGTTTCAAGCTTTAAAACATAGGCTTTGTAATGGGAATGGTAAGACAATCTTAGTGAAGGAAATGTTGCTAGGAACTGCAAGGAGAGCAGAGTCTACAGCAAGCACTTCACACAGCAGTCACGGGGCACTTGCTGACAGATGATGCTTAGATTGCATCGACCATGATGTAACTGTTACAGCTGTCACTTTTCACATGATGTGTGATAGCAACATCTACTGTGTTCTAGCCTTGGTCCAAATTGCATCAATATATTTGCCCTTTGGTTTCTACAAGTTTAAAATTCATTTTTATACTAAAACTCTTGAACAGCAAACTAAAAGAGAATTTAGTATCAAAAAATAAAAACAAGAAGAGATTCTATATGTTATATTCCTATACTTTAAGGAAATTTCTCATTATTATTCTCCCTAACATATAAGAATTCTTATTTCCCATTTTCCTCATATAGACTACAACTCTATTAAATTCTCTTTTATTTGGAAACAATTCTGCTGATCTATTCTAGACAGTGGTTTTCTTCTTTTGTAACCCTGGCTGTCCTGGAACTTGCTTTGTACACTGGACTGGACTTGAACTCCTAAGAGATGCACCTGCCTTTGCTTCCCAGGTGCTGGGATGAAAGGTGTGAGCTATCAGGACAAGCTAATTTTTTTTATGTATATGAGTGTTTTCCCCCTATACATGTACCCCCACCACCACACACACACTCATGCAGTGCATGTGTGTGCATAGTACGTGGAGGCCAGAAAAGGATGCTGGATACCCTGGAACTACAGTTACAGATGGTTTTAAGGTGCCACATGGGCACTGGGAATCGAATCTGGGTTTTCTGCAAGAGCAGCCAGTATTCTTAACCACTAAGCCATCTCTAAAGCCTAGATAGGAATTATCAAGGTGAATGCTATCTGAGGAAACACTTTTAAAAGGTATATCTTCCAAGCTGGGCACAGTAGCTCAAGTCTATAATCTCACACTAAAGAGGCTTAAGGGCAGCCTGAGCTGTAAAAGTACATTCTACGTCAGTATGCCAGTATGAGTGAGACCCCTTCTTAAGAAGCATTTTTCATGCGCGCGTGTACACACACACACACACACACACACACACACACACACACACACACACACACACACACACACACCCCAAACATGACCTATAGCAAACTTTAAGTATACAGCTCTTGATACTGCTTTTCCTCTGTTGCTGAGCAAGAAGCTTCTAAGTGGCTATTCTATTCCTTTCTGTTTCTGGGCAAAGCCATGTGTACTCTTGATGTTCTCCAAGATGCTGGAGACACCACTGACTTTATACATTATTCTTCCCTATGTCTCCAATAATGACTGGACTTTATGAAACTACTGATCATGTGTGATCAATTCAGCTCCTCATAAAAGAATTTAAAAACTGTACTCAAGAGAATTTTGTATCATTTGAGTCTAAAAACATCAAATGTTCTACAGTAGCTAGAAGTACAAAGAGGTTATGGGGAGGAGATGCTTATATGCTGACACACCCAGAAACAGGTCACAAAACCAAGAGAAACAGATGTGTTCATCAGAGAATCAGAATTCAATTTTCCCAATTCATAAGTACCTTAAAGTCTATGGGGACAGAAGAAGAACATACACTAATAATATCACAAGTAAATACAGACTAGATACTAGACATTAATAAGTGTCATTAAGCCTATTTATTAATGGGCAGAAGGAACTTCTTGTCTACATAAGCTCTACTAAGTCATAGAAAACATGTTGTGGAGATAAAACACTAATATTTCAATCAAGATCTTCATTTAGTAGTAAAACTGTTTTCTTTCCAAGGATAGATAAACTAAGAAAGTCAAGTAAAAAACATAATTTCTAGAGTATCTCAAAGGAAGAAAAAGTGAAGTCACTTATGACTAGAAATGAAAATATTGAGACCAAATCAAGGGTAGCATGGGAATTTTTATGTGAAAAAAATCCAGCCATATTTGTAGGTTTTTATATGCTGTTAAGGTTGCCTCCAGCCCTAATACCGACCAACAAAGCCCTGAATTGATATTCGCTGACAAACAACATAAACACTCTGTAGGTAACTAATAAGAAAAATGTGTAAATTTGCCTTTTTTATTTTTTCCAGGTAATAGAAAAGTTGTCAATGTGATTTTCAGGTAGGAGAAAAAAAAACATGCACTTGTCATGACATTTTCAAATACTTTAAGTTATGTAACAAAGCTTTTCCCAGACCCATTAAGTCCCACAGTGCCTGCAAGTCTTGTGTAAGGAAATGCTGGGTACAGAAGGCTCCAGGCAGCATCTGATCATATGGGTTGAGGTACCTATACATTCTCTTAGGATGGAGTCAATAAAAGAACTCCACCCCACTCCTCTATTTCAAAATGAACCTAGGCTTTTAGTGAACAGCGGAGACACACTCCAGGTCTATTTTTTTGTGGTAATGTCTAGTTTTTGTAGGCCCAATGATCACGTTGCCTATGCTTACTTTATTACAATTACTAAACTCTATAGAAAATAGCATTTTCAAAATATAGCATTTAAAGGGTCCTTTTTGTACTGTTCCTCCCCCAAAAGCTTGCTTTAATAGAGAACAATGTAAGAGAGGCTGTGGGGGCCAAAGCTGGGGATTCCTATGCCACCGCCCCTCATGCAGGGGATCCCTGTGTTCACATAGGCCCCTACAGCCTGCTTCTGAGACAGCAATGTGATGCTGTGTGAACAGCCTGACACAGTAGGTCTGGCTTTTATGATGCAAATTTCCACTTTAAACTCAAAGGTAATTACAGTATTTTAACGTACCTTTCTCGTGTTCAGGAAGTTTTTCCAGTGCACAGTCCGCATCAAAAATGTACCGGTAAAAGCACAGCTGGGTGTACAGGGACTTGTCAGAATACTGCAATATAACAGAAAATAAATGAATACTACTATGGGGGGATGAAGAGTTCTCTCAGCAGAGTGTATTCTCTAATTCTGTAAAGAAAGAGGGTGAATAAGGAGAGGATCACACTAATAGTGTGTCCCCTCATGTAACACAGGTACCTTTCACACAGAATCAACCCTGCCGCTTCCATCACAGATTACTACTTGCGAAGCTGCAGACCGATTACCCCCGCTGTCAAAAAACTGATTTTGTCAAATTGCAAATTCCTATGCACCCTTGACAATTTTCACTGTTAATTGGGAAAAGTGGTACTATGCTTCCTAACTGGGACCTGTCCTTGCTAGCAGGAAGTTAAACAATTTCTGGAAACTGTTTAACATATATTGCTACACTACGAGCCCAATTTTCTGACTCATGGTGGCAATACATTGGCCCTTGCCAACAAATGGCTCATAGATAAAATGTTGGGATTTTAAGAAGACCACCCTCTGTGCTAATCTGAAGTGGGCAACAGATGAAAATTGAGATGTAGCATGTGAAA